>NC_142873.1:106097000-106397166 GCF_051225735.1 Oryctolagus cuniculus
TTCCTCTCACATATTCCATAATGACTTTTTCAAACTCTCCCACTTTGTTTAAACTCTTGACCTCACAGTGCCCACCAGATCCAAAAATGGTAGTAAAGCAAAACCAGTTGCAGCTGTTATGTGTGATTACTTCCTGATGTAACTCTACAGCTTAAATTCCAGATCCCATGAGGTTGACGGAGAATTATGGTCAACTCTGAATTTTTCTGTGATGTCTTATTATAAGGGGGATTGTCTCCTTGGATCTAAGGGAGGCAGCTCAGAATAATTAAAAGAACATGGAATGGAGATACACAGGCCAGGGTTCTGCAATCAGTTCTATTAATGAATAAAGGTTGGATGGGCAAGACTGCAACTTCTTTTTTATTATTTATTTTTTTAAAGATTTATTTATTTATTTATTTATTTGAGAGGCAGAGTTACAGAGAGGCAGAGGCAGAAAGAGAGAGAAAGAGAGAGGTTTTCCATCCACTGGTTCACTCCCCAATTGGCCGCAATGACCAGAGCTGTGCCAATCTGAAGTCAGGAGCTAGGAGCTTCTTCCAGGTCTCCCACTTAGGTGCAGGGACCCGAGGACTTGGGCCATCTTCTATTGCTTGCCCAGGCCACAGCAGATAGCTGGATCGGAAGTGGAGCAGCTGGGACTCAAACCAGCACACATATAGGATGCTGGCACTGCAGATGGTAGCTTTTACCTGCTAAGCCACAGCGTGGGCCCCAAGACTGCAACTTCTTGAGACCTCAAATTCATCACCTGTGCAACAGGGGAAACTTTAGATGATTTGTTTTCTATGATTGTTGGTGATCTTTTCAGATCTATACCTTCAAGGTTTTATTTTCTTTACTGTTCACCTTTTAATCAAAACGTCTGTTGAGTAAGTGCTTATCATGTGCTGTCACTGAGCTACCTGCTGGGAATTTAACAGTGAATAAAACAGACATGACTTTTGTTCTTATGTAGCTTCAATGGAAACTGACTACATTCCCGATGCTCTACTCTGAGAAAGTTCAACTCTAGAAAGACAATCAATGTAAGCAAAAGACTATATCTAAGCTAACCAATTGGTACCAAGAGGCCGAAACCAGGTTTCCCCTCAGTTCATAGAACATTTCAAAATTCTACATACAGCATGGCCATATTGGTGCATTGCATGAATATCAGACCTAAGTAGAATTAATGAGGTAATATGGACACAGTTGTATGATTTATCAACAACGGGTCTTTCCAGGAAAGGGTCACCAGAAGAAACCTACAGTATCCTCAACATTTCTTAGAGGTGCCTCCTTGTATTTACATATGTAAACCTTCAATCTTTACTTTTCTCTTTTGACTATACCCAAATTTCTACCCAGGACTTCCCTCACCTGGCCCATATCATTGATGCTTCTATTTCAGAGTTCAAAGTAGACTCTAACATTACCTCCTCATTTTGTCATGCTATATTAATATGTTAATTGTTTGGAATCTTAGACTCTCTCATTTGGTCCAATGCCCTGTTCTTCCTTGGAAGTAACTCCAATGCTAGTTGTTTTTTGTCAGGTGCAGTGAAATATTTTCTTTCTTTAATCCAAACTATGCAAAGAATTACTCTTTTTCTTTTCACTTGTATCCACCCCTGTTTATGGAGTTAATATTTCTTGCAGGGAGAGACAGACGTTAAACAAACAAACATAAAAAACAAAAAGTGGACAAGTTAAGAATAAGGATGTGGCAGAATTAGAGGGCAGTGAGTTCAGGAAAAAAAAATCTTTTGTTGTATTTTTTTCCAAGAAATCATTTAGTAAAGGAACACAAAGTTCATATATTTCATAACTAGAACTTCATGAACATGATGATTCTTCCCACCATACCTGCCCTCCCACCCACTCTTCCATCCCTTTTCCTCCTCCTCCTTCTATTCTCATTCTTATTTTCTACTAAGATCTATTGTCAATTAACTTTATACACATATAATTAACACTATGTAAAGGAAAGAATTCAACAAATATATGGGGAAAAAACCTGTTCCTCAGCAGTTGAGACAAGGGCTGTTCAAAGTCATCACATCTCAGAGTCAATTTCACTTCTATAGATTGCCTTCTAGGTGCTCTAGTATTCTCACAGGTCAGGAGGAACATACGGTATTTGTCCTTTGCAGATTGGCTTATTTCACGAAGTATGATGTTTTCCAGCATCATCCATTTGTTGAAAATGACTCAATTTCATTTTTTTTTACTCTTGTGTAGTATTCTGTAGTGTACATATCCCATAATTTCTTTATCCAGTCTTCATTGACAGGCATTTGGGTTGATTCCATATCTTAGCTATTGTGAATTGAGCTGCAGTAAGTGTAGGGGTGCAGATAAATCTTTCATATGTTGATTTCATTTCCCTTTGGTAAATTCCAAGGAGTGGGATGGCTGGGTCATATGGTAGGTCTATATTCAGATTTCTGAGGTATCTCCATACTGTCTTCCACAGTGACCGTACCATTTTACATTCCCACCAGCAGTGGATTAGGGTACCATTTACCCCTCATCCTTGCCAGCGTTCGTTGTTTATTGATTTCTGTATGAAATCCATTCTAACTTGGTTGAGGTGAAACCTCATTGTGGTTTTGAGTTGCACTTTCCTGATGGTTCATGATCCTGAGTATTTTTTCATGTGTCTGTTGGTCATTTGTATTTCCTCTTTCAAAAAATCCTGTTTAAGTCCTTTGGCAATTTTTGAATTCCTCCTTCCCAATTTGTACCCCTTTGATTTCTTTTTCTTGCCTAATGGATCTGGATAAAACTTCCAGGGCTATATTAAATAGCAGTGGTGAGAGTGGCATCCATGTCTGGTTCTGAATCTGAGCAGGAATGCTTCCAACTTTTCCATATTCAATAGGACACTGGCCATGTTGCATATATAATAGTCACATCTCCCTGTTGAATTATCTCTTAACCATTACATAGTGCCCTTCTCTGTCTCTTTTAACAGATTTTGTGTTAAAGTCTATTTTGTCTGATCTCAGGATGGCTACAGCAGCTCTTTATTGGTTTCTGTTAGTGTGGAATATCTTTTTCCCTCTTTCACTTTCAATAAGCATGTATCTTTGTTGGAGAGATGTTTCTTGTAGGCAGCAAAGAGGTGGGTCTTGTTTTGTAATCCATTTAATCAGTCTGTATCTTTTAACTGGAGAGTTGAGGCCATTTACATTCAAGGTGACTACTGATAAGTAACAACTCAACCCTGCCATTTTTCCATTAGTATTCCTACTGTTTACTTTGGATTTCTTTTGTACTTCTGCTGGGAGATTTTCTGCCTTCTCATTCTTTCATAATGATGGCTATTTTTCTGTTTTTCTGTCTGTAGCACATCCTTAAGCATCTTTTGTAAGGCTGGATGAGTGGCAACAAATTCTTTCAATATCTGTTCATTATGGAAGGTTTTTATTTCATCTTCATTCATAAATGAGTTTTACAGGTTACAGTATTCTGGGTTGAGTGTTTTTTTTTTTTTCTTTTAAAATGTGGACTATATCTCTCCATTTCCTTCTGGCCTGTAGGGTTTCTGATGAGAAGTCAGCTGTGAGTCTAATTGGAGATCCTCTGAAAGTAATCTCATGCACATTTTAGAATCTTTTCTTTATGTTTTACTGTGGAGAGTTTGCCTACAATGTGTTGTAGTGAAGCTCTTTTCTGGTCGTGTCTATTAAGTGCTCTATGTGCTTCCTGTACTTGGACATCCCTTTCTTTCTCCAAATTAGAGAATTTTTCTGTTATTATTTCACTAAAGAGACCTTCTATTCCATTCCCTTTTCCACACCTTCCTAAGACCTGTATATTGGGTCATTTGTTAGTATCCTGTAGATCTCCAACAGTATTTTTTAGTTTTCTAATTTCTCCTTTTTTTATTTTTTTATTTTTAATTTTTTTTTGCTCAGACTGTAAAATTTCCAGAGATTTGTCTTCTAACTTGGATATTCTTTCTTCTGCTTTACCAAGTTTGCTATTAAGTCTTTCCACCACAGTCTTTATTTGTTCTATTGAAAAGTTCATTTCCAGGATTTCATTTTGATTTCTCTTTAAGAGCTCAATTTTGGCGCTGTTGCTGTGGCATAACAGGTAAAGCTGCCACCTGCAGTGCCAGCATCCCATGTGAGCACCAGTTTGTGTCCCAGCTGTTCCACTTCTAATCCAACTCTCTGTTATGGCCTGGGGAAGTGGTAGAAGATGGCCCAAGTCCTTTGGCCCCTGTTAAAGATCCTGGCTCCTGGCTCTTGGCTAAGGATCAGCGCAGCTCTGGCCATTGCAGCCAACTGGGGAGTGAGCCAGCAGATGGAAGACCTCTCTCTCTCCCTCTCTCTCTCCCTCTCTCTCTCACTCTCTCTGCTTCTCCTCTCTCTGTGTAAGTTTGACTTTCAAATAATAAGCTTTAAACAAAAAAAAGATCTCAATTTCATGGGAGAAATTTTTTTCATGTCATGTATGGATTTCATTAGTTTGTGGGTTTGCTTCTGATTACTTCTAAGTAATTGCATGATCAATATTTTGAATTCCATTCTGGCATTTCTTCAATCTCTTCATCTTCGCATTCTATTATTTAAGTGTTATGTTCTTTGGGGGGTGATGTCTTCCTTATTGTTTCTTGGATCACTGCATTTATTATTCAGCATTTGTAGAGATATTTGTTGGTTTCTTTTTTGCTTTGTTTTGGTTTTTCCCTGTGATAGCTTTTATCTTTGGAGTATGCCTCTGTGGTTTAGTGTCCAAAGTGACACCCAGGTTAAGCATGGTAAATCTCATTTTTTTTTTATGAGGGGTTTGTTCTGACCTGTTGGCATAGTCTCATGCGCACCTCCTCTCCTCAAAGGAGACCAATGCCTGGCTGATAGCCCCGAGTACAATATTCATCTGTGCTGCCCCAAGAACCACAATAAGGATCTGTGCAATCCTTGGTGTGAGGACGGATCCCAGAGCAATGACCCTCACCAGGGAAATAGGGGGCTCCGAGCATGTGGAGTTTCTCACAGTGACTGCCCAAAGTCCCAGCAACACCCTGCACCCTCCCACATAGCCACAGTGTTTTCACAGTCCTAGCAGACAAGCCTCCCACAGTCACGAGCATCCAGCCCTCTGTTAGTTCTTCCAGCCAGACTCAGGCGTCTCCCCTAAGCTGGTTGTTAGGCATGTAGAGATGAGCCAGTGCAACTGTTATGAATGTCCAAAATGATGCCCATCCTCTTGGCTTATTACAGGATGCCAGTGCAGGATGGTCGGGGAACAAGAAATGTGTCCCTTTTTTTCTCCTCTAGATTAACAGGTATACTGTTTCCCACAGGGCTCCAAGCCGGTCCCATGCCAGACTCACAGCTTTATCACCAGTGGTTTGGGCTGCTGTAGGCTGGTTTTGCCTCACTCTCCAAAGCTGGTGCTGAGGTTCTTGGCTGTTGGAGTCCTGAGTTGTGCGCCTCTACACCTTCCACGTAGGTCTACAGTATCCCTCTAGTTTGCATGAAGTTTCTTCTGTCATTTTCTCCCTAACTCTTCCCCGAGACTGCACTCTCTCATTTTTTTTTTTTTTACAAACTCTCTTCCCTTAGACTAGAGCAGTAAGCTCCCTCCTTATTCTGCTATCTAGGATCTTCCTCTCTATCATGTCAACATCTTTGATAAGTTGAACAAAGAGAACAACTTAAAGATAACATTAAGATTTTATTTGAATTATATCAGTGTTCCACAATGTTATTTTTCTTTCCAATATACAATTTAGGATACCACATTGAATTTAGTCACTTTGTTGCTTAAGCACCCACTGATCTGGGATAGCTGTTCAATCTTTCCATGTTTTTTAATAACTTTGAGAGTTTTGAAGAGTACTGACCAAGTATTTTGTTGAAAAATCCCAAATTGGGTATACTTGTTGATATCTTATGATTAGAAGGGTGTTCTGGCTTTTAGGAAAGAATTCCACAGAAGTACTGGGTCTATATCACATGTCAACAACATGATTATACTGGTGACACCAACTGTGATCATTTGGTTAATGTGGTATCCACCATATTTCTCCATTCTAAAATTGTTATTTTGTCCCTTTCTATAATTTATTTGTCAGGATATTTGGGGGAGTTACTAAGACTAGCACTCATTCAAGAAAAGGAGAATTGGGGCCAGCATTGTGGTGTAGTGGGTAAAGCCGCTTCCCGTGAAACTGGTATCCCTAATGGGCACTGGTTCCTGTCCTGGCTGCTGCACTTCCTATCCAACTCCATGCTGATGGCCTGGGGAAAGCAGTGGGAGATGGCCCAAGTGCTTGGGCAACCACCACACACGTGGGAGACCCAGAAGAAGTTTCTGGTTCCTGGCTTTGGCATGGACAGCCCTGGCCATGGTGGCTTTCTTGTGAGTAAACCAGCAGATGGAAGATATTCATTCTTCCCCCTGCTTTATCTCTCTCTTTCAAATAAATAAATCTTTTTAAAAAAAAAGAAGAAGAAAGCTTAAAAAAGAATAGGAAAATTAAGCTCCAGTTCCTGCAAGGGGGTGGAGATGGGAGAAATATCAACCAATGTAGAGATCCTGAAAAAAGAAAAAAATTCCATGTCTATGTAATTAAAACTCAGTTGATAGTGCCTCAAAATAGATTGTTAAAATCTTAAGGCATGGGGGCCAGCTCTGTGGTGCAGTGGGTTAACACCCTGACCTGAGGCACTGGCATCCCATATGGGTGCCATTTGGGACCTGGCTGCTCTACTTCCGATGCAGCTCTCTGCTGTGGCCTGGGAAGGCAGTGGAGGATGGCCCAAGTCCTTGGGCACCTGCAGCCATGTGGGAGACCCAGAGGAGGCTCCTGGCTCCTGGCTTCTGATTGGCGCAGCTCTGGCCATTGAGGCCAGTTGGGGAGTGAGTTAACAGATGGAAGACCTCCCCCACTCTGTGCCTCTCCTCTCTCTGTGTAACTCTGACTTTCACATAAATAATCTTTAAAAAAAATCTTAAGTCATGTATTTAAGCATCATGGTTACTACAAAATAAATATATACAGAAAACATAGAGAAAAAATGAAAATGGAGGGGCATGTGTGTGGTGCAACAAGTTAAGCCAGTGCCTCTAATGCTGGCATCCCATATTGGAGTGCTTGTTTGAGTCCCGGGTGTTCCACATCCAATCCAACACCCTGATAATGTGCCTGGGAAGTCAGCAGATGAAGGCCCAAGTGCTGCAGTCCCTGCCATCCACATCAGAGACATGGATGGAGTTCCTGGCTCCTGGCTTCAGCCTGGCCAGCCCCAACCATTTGAGGAGTGAACCAGTAGATAGAAGATTGATCAATCTATCATCTCTCTCTGTCTCTATCTCTCTATCTGCCTTTCTCTATATCACTCTGCCTTGTAAATAAATAAAATATTGTTTTTTTTAAAGTTTATTTAATAATCTGAAAGGCAGAGTTACAGAGAAGCAGAGGCAGAAAGAGAGAGAGAGAAGTCTTCTGTATACTGGCTCACTCCGCAAATGACTGCAATAGACAGAGTTGTGCTGATCTGAAGCCAGGAGCCAGGAGCTTCTTCCAGTCTCCCATGTGGGTCCAATTTCCTGCTAATGCCCCTGGGGAGGCAGCAGAAGATGGCCCAAGGACTTGTGTCCCTAACACCCATATGGAAGACACAGATGGAGTTCCCAGCTCTTGTCTTTGGCCTGGTCCACCCCTGGCTGCTGCAGCTATTTGGGGAGTGAACCAGCAGATGGAAGATATCTGTCTCTCTCCCTCTCTCTCCTTTGATTCGTCTTTCAAATAAATGAATAATCTTTTTTTTTAACAAATCACTTTAGATTTAAAGATTAGATAAGCTGAAAATAAAGGGATGAAAAAAGATATCACATGAAATTTTTAATTAAAAAGGAGCAGGTGTGGTCACACATAACAGAAAGAGAGACACTACATCAATTTGTCACAAAGGGTAAAAGGACATTAAATAATGGTAAAAGGGGCAGGCACTTCACTATTAAGATATAAAATTATATATGTAACAAATGTAAACTTGTTATAAGTTGTTTTATGTAGGCTTCATGCACAACTCAAACATCCAGAGAGCTGAAGAAATAGACAGCAACCAAATAATGGTAGGAAATTTAAATACTCTACTTTCAATAGCGCATAGAGCAAACAGAGGGTCAATAGAAAATACAGGACTTGAACAGCTCTAGACACCAAATGAACCTACGAGAACATATATAGTACATTCCATGAAAAGAGCAGGAGAATATACATTTTTCTCAAGTACAAATAAAACATTCCTCATAATAGATCACCTGTTAAGTCACAAATCAGTCTTGGCAAATTTGAGAGAATTAAAATCATGCCACATAAGTTTTCTGACTATAATGAAATGAAACTAGAAATTAATATAAGAGGGGAAACAGGCAACTTGTCAAATATTTTAAATTAACACATTCTTGAACAACAAATAGATTAAAGAAGACATCAAAAGGGAAGCTAGAAAATATGTTGAAACAAATGAAAATGAAAATGCAGAATACTGAAAGTTATCAGATGCAGGAAACACAGCAGGCTGAGGGAAGTTTGTGGCAAAAGGCTACATTTAAGAACTGATTTTGTATAGGGTGAGGGATGGTTTAGGGCAAGGTTTAATTTTTTTGCATTTAAATATCCAATTTCCTCAGGACAATTTATTGAAGAAACTATGTTTTCAGTATGCTTTTGAATGTTTTTGGTTCCTTTGTCATGAGTCAATTGGCTGTAGATGCATGGATTTATTTGAGGTATTACTATTGTTCTGTTGGTCTATGTATCTGTTTTTATTCCAGTACCAGGCTGTTTTGGTAAATATAGGCAAATACTATGTGTTGAAATTAGGTATTTTGTTGCCTCCACTTTTGTTCTTTTTGTTCCAGACTACTTTGTATTTAGGGGATGTTTTGTGTTTCCATATGAATTATTTTTTCTACTTCAGTAAAGAGTGTCATTGGTATTTTTATGGGGAGTACAGTGAATCTATAAATCACTTTGAATAGTATGAACATTTTGACAATATTAGTTCAAGTCCATGAACATGGGAAGCCTTTCCATTTTTTGGTGTCGTCTTCAATTTCTTGCATCATTGTTTTATGATTTTTATTGTAGGGTTTTTCTACTTCATTAATTTATTCCAATGTATTTTATTCTTTCTGTAAGTTATGAATGGGATTGGTTTCATGAATTCTTTCTCAGATAGTTATTAATATAGAAAGATATTACTGTTTTTTAAAAATGTTGGTTTTATATGCTGCAACTTCACTGAATTTATCAATTCGCATAATCTCTTGGTAGTCTTTAGGTTTTTATATATAAAGAGAATCATATAACCTGCAAACAGTTTTAATTTCTCTCTTCCTATTCATATGTATTTATTTGTTCTTGTGGGGAGCAGCTCGGACTAGACTAAGTTACTGGAATTAAGACTTATTCTATACATCTGCTCTCCTCTGTGGGGAGCAGCTCGGACTAGACTGTTACTGGAATTAAGACTTATTCTATGCATCTGCTCTCCTACAATATGGCGCTGGGAGAGGAGAAAACAGCTTCTACCCAGCTGCCTCCAGTTCAACCAATAAACTGTAGGACTTGCTCCTGATTGGAGAGCAGCGTACTCGGCGTGTGGGCAGCCGAGTTAGGATTGGCGGAGGGGGACTATAAAGGAGGAGAGAGACGGCATGCACCAGGAACATCTATGGGGAACATCTAAGGGAACCCGTGCAGCCCCCGACAGAGCCGGCCGGCGGTGTGCCGCTCCCCTGCGGAAGTGGGGAATGCGGCCAGGGGGAACTGCCCTTCCACGGAGGTGGAAGGGATAGTAGCCAACCCGGGAAGAACCAGCAGCAAACCCGGGGAGGGCCGAGCAGACGAAAGAACAGCGCAGGGTCCTGTGTTGCTCCTCCACGAAGAGGGGGAGCGACATAGTGGTGCCGTGACTCGGATATGAAGCCTAGGCAGGGTCCTGTGTTGCTCCTCCATGAAGAGGGGGAGCGACAGTTCTGTTGCCAAATTTCTCAGGCTACCACTTCCAGTATTATACATAACATAAGAAGTGACAGTGGGATACTTGTCTTATTCCAGATCATAAGGAAATGCTTTTAACTTATCTCCATTCAATATGATGTTGGTTGTAGGTTTATCATATATGGTCTTTATTATATTGATGGACAATCCTTCTATACCTAATTTGTTCAGGGTTTTTATTATGAAGCAATGTTGAATTTTACTGTTTTTTTCTGTATCTGTTGAGATGACCATAAGACTTCTATCCTTCATTCTGATGAAGTGATATATTACATTTATTGATTTTCACACATTGAACTGTCAAATAACAATGAAGTTACTTGAACATGGTGAATGAAATGTTTGATATTCAGTTGTATTCAATTTGCTAGGATTTTGTTGAGAATTTTGCATTTATGTTCACCAGAAGGATTGGATTTTTAGTTTTTTGTTGTTGCTGTGTTCTTGTCCTATCTAACAGATCAAAGGCCTATTGTACAATGGGTCAAGCTATTTCTTGAGATGCGGTCATCTCATATTGGAGTGACAGTTCAAGTCCTGGCTATGCCATTCCTGATACAACTGCCTGCTGACATACCTGGGAAGGCAGCAGAGGACAGCTGGAGTACTTGGGCCCTTGATATCCATGTGGGAGGCCAGAATGGAGTTACTGACTCCTGGCTCTAACCCAACCCAGCCTTAGCTATAGAAAGCTTTTGGGGATTGAGCCAGTGGATGATAGATCTCCCTCTTCCTGTGTCCCCTCGTTCCCTGTTGCATTTCTTTTCAAATACATAAAATGAAAAATTTTTAAATAATTCAATCATTTTAATAAAGGTAATTCATTTTTAAAAATACCATAATTCCTAGCCAGAAAAAGATGCAACAGAGAAAGAGAACTGTAGAACAATATCCCTGAAGAATATAGATGCAAAAATCCTCAACAAAATATTAGTCAATAGTATTAAGTAACACATCTGAAAGATCATTCACCTGGACCAAGTGGGGTTTATCCCCAGTGTGCAGGGATGGTTCAACATTCATAAATCCATAAATGTGATGTATCACATTAACAAACTAAAGAACAAAAATCATATGGTTATATCAATAGATGCAGAAAAAGCATTTGATAAAATACAACATTGCATCCTAAAGAAAATGTTAAGCAAACACAATCAAGGCAGTCTATGACAAACCCATGGCCAGCAACCTATCGAATGGGGAAAAGCTGGAAGCATTCCTCTTAAGATCCAGAACCAGGCAAGGATGCCTACTCTCACCATTGTTATTTAATATAGTACTGGAAGTTTTAGCTGGAGCCATAAGGCAGCTGTAAAAAAAAACAAAACAAAACAAAAAAAACAAAAACAAAAACATGAAATCCTGTCATTTGCAACAAGATGGTTGCAACTGGAAACCATTATATTTAGTGTAATAAGTCAATCCCCAAAGAACAGATATCATATGTTCTCCCTCATCTGAGGTAATGGTAACTAGTAGAGTACCTGAAATATAATTTATTGGAGTGAAATAGAGATCTTGAGAAGCAATGATTGCTTATAGCCCTTGTCTCCTTCATTGAGGAACAGTGTTTTTTGTTTTCTCTTCATACTATTTGTTGAACTCTTTTACTTAGGGTAGTGTTAACTATACAGTCATACTGAAAAGAGATCATTGTGAAAACTAAGAGTGGGAATATGTGAGGGAGGGGGAAGAAGGGTTGCAGTGTGGGTGGGAGGGTTGGTGGTGGAGGGGGAAGTATCAGTATGTTCCTAAAACAGTATAAAGGAAATATATGAAATTTGTATAATTTAAATAAAATATTTAAATAAAATATGTTTAAAACCCTTGCAGAACATAAAAATAACAATAAATTAAAATTGTAAGATGATGAAGAAGCATATCCATAAACGATCTGACTTTACATCTTATGGAACTAGAAAAATAAGAACAAACCATTACCACAGAAACCAGAAGGAAGGAAACAATAAAGATTCAAGCAGAAGTAATGAAATAAGAGAATTAGAAAATAATATAAAAATAATAGAAATTGCATTGGTTTTTTAAAAATCATTAACAAAATTAAAAATCTTTAGACTATAAAAATAGAAACATTGAGAAATTTTATTTTTATAAATGATAAAGTGAAAGAGGGGATTTTAGAACTGATGCCACACAAACACTAGTGATTGTAAAAGATTACTATGAATAATTGTATATCAAAAAATTGGCATGCTCATAGGAAGTAATTCTTAGAATCATAAACCATACCAATATTGAATTATAATGAAGTAGAAAATCTGAACATACTGATAACTAGTAAAGAGATTGAATCAATCATTGAAAAACCTCAATAAAAGAAAATCTGGGACAAGATGGCTTCCTTGGACAATTCTTCCAAATATTTAAGGAACAACTAATGCCAGCTTCTCTCCAACTCACCTAAATTGAAAAATGAAAGAAATTTTCCAAACTCATTTTATGGGGACCGCATTATCCTTATATCAAAGCCTGAAAAGGACACCACAAGAAAAGAACAGTGCAGGTCATTATCTGATTAAATAGATACAAGAGTGTTCAACCAAACACTAGTAAATAATTCAACACTACATTAAAAGTATCACTTACCACAATCAAGTAGAATTTATCCCTAGATTGCATGGATGGCTCAATATATGAAATCAATTAATGTGATCCAACATATTTTTTTTTATGGTGTTTTTTTTTAATTTTTTTTTAATTTTTTTTATCTTTTATTTAATGAATATAAATTTCCAAAGTACGACTCATGGGTTACAATGGTTTCCCCCCCCCATACCGTCCCTCCCACCCACAACCCTCCCCTTTCCCACTCCCTCTCCCCTTCCATTCACATCAAGATTCATTTTCGATTATCTTAATATACAGAAGATCAGCTTAGTATACCTTAAGTAAGGATTTCAACAGTTTGCTCCCACACAGAAACATAAAGTGAAAAATAATAGATGATTTTTTTTAAATGATGATGAAATCAGATCAGACCTATTGTCATGTTTAATCCCAGTGAGAGTCAAGTTGGGAATTGATAATTTCTTTTTTTTTTTTTTTTCACAGAAGATCAGTTTAGTGTACATTAAGTAAAGATTTCAATCGTTTGCACCCCCATAGAAACACAAAGTGAAATATACTGTTTGAGTACTCGTTATAGCATTAAGCCTCAGTGTACAGCACATTAAGGACAGAGATCCTACATGAGGAGTAAGTGCACAGTGACTCCTGTTGTTGACTTTACAAATTGACACTCCTGTTTATGGCATCAGTAATCTCCCTATGCACCAGTCATGAGTTTCCAAGGCTATGGAAGCCCCTTGAGTTCTCCGACTCTTATCTTGTTTAGACACGGTCATAGTCAAAGTGGAGGTTCTCTCCTCCCTTCAGAGAAAGGTACCTCCCTCTTTGAAGACCTGTTCTTTCCACTGGGATCTCACTCACAGAGATCTTTTTGCCAGAGTGTCTTGGCTTTCCATGCCTGAAATACTCTCATGGGCTTTTCAGCCAGATCCGAGTGCCTTTAGGGCTGATTCTGAGGCCAGAGTGCTATTTAGGACATCCGCCATTCTATGAGTCTGCTGAGTATCTCACTTCCCATGTTGGATCACGCTCCCCTTTATTTATTCTATCGGTTAGTGTTAGCAGATACTAGACTTGTTTATGTGCTCCCTTTGACTCTTAGTCCTTTCATTATGATGTGATCCAACATATTAACAGTACAAAGGATTGAAATCACCCAATTATCTCAACATATGCAGAAAAAGAATTTGACAAAATTCAACAATCTTTTCTGGAAAAAAAAAACACTGAATAGATTCAAAAAAACAAACAGAAGTAAATTCCCACAATCACCTGGGGTTGTGCTAGATTGGGGTAGTATGGAGTGAGGTTTGGGCTGAGGTCTGAAGCCACCTCTTCTTGAGATCTGACCCTTTCAACAGAAGCGGATGCTATCACCTGTCCGATGATCACAACTCCTCCTTCCCTCCCTTGTCTGTGACTCTACTAAGATCTTGCAATAATCTTGAGTTTGTAATAATCTTCTTCATGGTCAAGTTGCTTCTGTAAATCCTTAGTAACAGTCATAATTTCTGTTCTCACCCCTTTATCTCCTTGGGAGAGGCAAATTCTAGGACTCTGAGATTAGTCAAGATAGCTATGCAGAGAAGTTCAGCATTTATCTCCTCCTCTGAGAAAGGCAGCTACATGTAGAGGTGACTGCCTAAGAAAGAGCACTTGATGCAGTAAGAGAACAGCGGAAACACAGTGGGATACCAATAATAGGCACAGAGAGAAACGAAAGAGGAACTAAGCTAAACCAGGGGTATCTGAAGCCCCAGCCCCATAGCCAGGAGATTTTCTATTGTGAGGGAAAGGGAGAGCAGGAGAGTGTAGGCGGAGCCCATCTGCGCAAACAACTCACATAGGTGATCCTTCTTGGAAAGGAATCCAACCACAACAGACTACAACTCAGTGAGCAGCACTCCCTGGAAAACTTGAGGCTCCTAGGATTCAGAGAGGGAACCCACATGGCTCCCTCTCCCAGTCCTCAGAGAGGGATTTTGGCAGAGAGCCACCATATTGAGAGTAAACATTGCTTCACGAGGTCATTGCCTATCTTTTCCCCAGGGTTACAGGACAATGAAGGAGATCTCAGTTCTTGTCTCACATCGAAGAAGAATTTCCTCACAGACAGGGACAGTGAGCAAAGTGAGATTTATTGAAGTGAAAAACATCCAGACACAAAAGTCATGAGGGATCTCCAAGAAAGGAGTTGCCAGGAGTTGCCTGTAGGCACTTGTTCTTTTATGCACAAAATTGCTCTCTATGATTGGCAGTAGATTTAACCAAACAGGAGAAGAGCAGAATACCAGCTAACAGCCAATCAGAGGGCTAGAATACCAGTCAATCAGGAGGCAGGGAAAAGACCTATCAGAGGTCTGGGATTGATAATCCTGTCTGGTGATATCATGATAAAATTAAGTGTTAATAAAGGTAGCCTCTCATTCTAACAGAGATCTAACCTAACTCTTAGCCCATCTAACTGCTTTACACCAGGGATTCCAAAGACATTCCTGCATTCCAGCAGGGCAGACTGAACCCTAAGTGTCCAGCTGGGACTAACAGGGCAGTGGCAGCCCTAGAGGCCAGGCCCACACAGTGCTCTGCAGTGTGGTAACAATGAAGGCAGGGCAGCTGGGATAGGGACCTGCTCCATCAGAATTGGGTATCATTGGCCGGCACAGCAGCTCAATAGGCTAATCCTCCGCCTGTGGCGCTGGCACACCGGGTTCTAGTCCTGGTCGGGGTGCAGGATTCTGTCCCAGTTGCCCCTCTTCCAGGCCAGCCCTCTGCTATGGCCTGGGAGTGCAGTGGAGGATGGCCCAAGTCCTTGGGCCCTGCACCCGCATGGGAGACCAGAAGCACCTGGCTCCTGGCTTCGGATCAGCACAGCACGCTGGTCGTAGTGGCCATTGGAGGGTGAACCAATGGCAAAAGGAAGGCCTTTCTCTCTGTCTCTCTCTCTCTCACTGTCCACTCTGCCTGTCAAAAATAAAAAATAAAAAAAGAATTGGGTATCATCATTTTTCCTACTGCATCCCCTCCCCCAACCACGTGAAAAATTGCAGGTCATGGCTGGGTTCCCATGAAACCTCCCAGTCTGCCAAATGAGGAAGCTCAGAACTCCCTGCACACTGGGGTCAAATCTCCTAGTGGAGTAGAAGGGTGTAATGCAGAGTGCTTTGGTGCTCTGGGTGGAGGGCACATCTGGGTAGGTGAAGTGTGCTGGCACTGTGCGCTCACTCAGAGCAGTGAGTCAGCTGGTTCATTATTGCACAGTGTAAGCTGGGAATTGAACATACCAGTAGTAGTCAGAAGTGCTGCACCACATCCACCTCAGATATCACTCTGGATTCTTGACCCACAGACAAGGGCTCTCTGGCCCTGCCCAGCACACATCCCTGGAGTTCTGGCATAAGACTTAGGTTCTCTACCTATCTCAGCAATACCTTGCCCACTGGGACTTGCAACTGCACTCTGTCCTGAGTCTAACACAGTACAACACTACAGACTGCTGGGATCTCTGACTAAGCATGCGTCCTCTGCCCAGGCCCAGTGTGGGTCTCAGTGCTGCAAGCTCTAGCCTCTCTCACAGAAGCTGCCAAAATTTTGGTGCTGCTTCTCACTTGATGCTTGAGCCTGAGGAACCTGCACTCTATCCAAGGCAGAAAGCAGCACACAGAGTGGCACATACAGCTTGTCCTGCTATTACAGAGCCAAAGCCACTCTCACCAATCCAGGCACTCTCAGACAGCATCTGTGGGTCTAGCCTCTTCCATCCTGCATTAGTACAACTCTTCGAGCTCTAGATCTGGAAGCATCTGGGAGTCTCTAAGTCTATCCAGCTCCTAGAGCCAGCACTGATCTCACAACTACAGTGCCTGATTTGCATTTGGGAATCTATGTACCAGGCACAACCAAAACATGAGCAACACCAGCTCCCAACACCTATAAAGAGCATTACCCAAGTCCAGTCATTTCCTCAAGAGATGGCAAGAGACCTGCATAACAGGAATCTCAGTGACCACAGGAATGGCCCAGATACTTACTGCCACTACAATGAACTATAGCAAATAAAGGCACAGGGCAGGCTATGCTATAAAATCTAACTGAAACAAAAGACAAAGCACTCTACCAAACTAATACCCAGAGTTATATCTCCAGGAATAAAGATTTCCATCAGCAAAAATGATCCTTTAGAAGTGATAGAAATAAGAAGTCCCCCAGATGTGCAAAAATCAGTGTAGAAACACAAGGAATATGAACAAATGAGGCAAAATGATTTCCTGAAATGAACATGATGATACATTAACATTATACTGTGAAAAAAGGGGAGATTCATGAAGTGCCTGAAAAAATAATTCAAAAGAATGATTTTAAAGTTCCTGAACATGGGCCGGGGCTGTGGTATAGTATATAAAGCTGCCACCTGCAGTGCTGCCATCCCATATGGGCGCCAGTTCGAGTCCCAGCTGCTCCATTTTCAATCCAGCTCACTGCTATGGTCTGGGAAAGCAGTAGAAGATGGCCCAAGTCCTTGGGCCCCTGGACCTGCGTGGGAGACCAGAAGTTCCTGGCTCCTGGCTTTGGATCAGCCCAGATCAGGCTGTTGTGGTCAACTAGAGAGTGAACCAGTGGATTGAAGACCTCTCTTTCTTTTTCTCTTTCTTTTTCCCTCTCTCTCTCCCTCTCCCTCTCCTTCTCTTTCTGTGTAGCTCTGAATTTTAAATAAATAAATCAATCAATCTTTTTTTAAAAAGGTTACTGAACATACAGAGAAACAGTTGAATTAAATTAATAAATCAGTAAATGACATGGATGAAAAATTTAGCAGAGATAGAGGTATTGAATAAGAACCAAAGAGAAATACTCCAAATTAAGTACTCAATCAGTCAAATAAAAAAAAAATCCTTAACAACAGACTGGATAAGGCAGAAGAAAGAATATCAGATCTAAAACATAGGTCTTTTGAAATATGCCATTCAGATAAAAAAAAAAAAGGAGAAGAAAAAAAAAACAGAAATAATGAAAACAATGCTTGGGATCTTGGAGATACCTTTAAACAATGTACAAGCCTTAGGAATTCCTGAATGGACAAAAAATGGTTTGGAAAAGCTATTCAGTGACATAATTGCTGAAAAGTTCCATAATTTGGAGAAATATGTGGACATTCAAAAACAGTAATCACACAGAATCCTAAATAGTCATGATCAGAAAAGATCCTCATCATGACACCTTACAGTCAAAATTTCAAAAGTAAAACATGAAGATCTTAAAATTCACATGAGAGAAATGCTAGGTCACATTTAAAAGATTTCCAATCAGATTGACTACAGATTCCTCAACAGAAACCCTACAGAATAGGAGAGAATGGAGACAGATAGTACAACTCTAAAGACAAGGAAAACATCCTGCCAACTGAGAATACACAGTGAAGCTCTTATTTATAATTGAAGGTGAAATAAAGACCTTCTAAGATAAACAATTGAAAGAGTGCATGAACACCTTGCCACCCTTAGAAAGGGTACTTGATACACTATATGCAGAAGCAGAGAAAGACAACCAGCATCATGAAAGAATGTGAATAACCTTGAATGTAAATTTATAAAATTCCCCAATTAAAAGATACAAATTGGATGAATAGATAGAAACACAAAACCCAATTACATGCTGCCTACAAGAAACACACTTCACCAATAAATATACACACAGACTGAAAGTGAAAGGATGGAAATAGATATTCCATGGAAATCAAAAGCAAGCAGGAGTAGCTATTTTCATATTAGAGAAGAAAAACTTTTTAAAAAATAGACAAGGAAGATCACTATGTAATGAATAAGGGATCAATCCAAAAAGAAGTGACCATAGTAAATGTATATGCACCCAATCTAGGGTACCCAGTTTTATAAAACAAATGTTAATGGATCCAAAGGGAGACATAAGCTCCAATACAATAATACTGGGTGACTTCAATGGATAGATTAACCAGACAAAAATTTAAGAGAGAACAGAGGTAATCTACATTGTAGACCAAATAGACCCAATAGATATCCACAAAATATTTCATCCAACAGCTGCAGAATACACATTGCTTTCATCAGATGGAACATTTTCTAGTGTAGACTGTATATTGGGCTTATATCAGACAAGTCTCAACAAATTCAAAAAAGTCGAAGTCATATAATGTATCTTTTCAGACAGCAATGGAATAAAACTGGAAATTAAGAAAAGAAACTCTAGAAAGTATACATAGAGAAAAATATATGGAGACTGAACAACATGTTCCTGAATGAACAGTGGGTCAGAGAAGAAATCAAAAGGGAAATAAAAAATTCCTTGAAACTAATGAAAATGAAGACACAACATATCAAAATTTATGTAGCAGAACAGAAGTAGTTTTAAGAGGAAGGTTTAAAGCATTAAATGCCTACATGGAAAAAAAAAAAGGAATGCTACCAAATAAATAATCTAACAATGCATCTCAAAGACCTGGAAAAATAAGAACAAAGCAAACCTAAAAATTAGAGAAAAATTTTAAAAATAGAAATGAAAAACTATACAAATGATCAATTAAATGAAGAGACTGTTTTTAGGAAAAATAAAATTGGTTAAAAAATCATTGTCTCAATTAACCAAGAAAAAAAAGGGAGAAGACACAAATTAATAAAATCAGAGGGGTTAGCATTGTGGCATAGAGGGTAAAGTTGCGGCCTGTGACACTGATATCCCATATGGACACTGGTTTGAGACCCTGCTGCTCCACTTCTGATCCAGCACCCTGCTAATGCACCTGGGAAAGCAGTGCAAGATATTCCAAGTGCTTAGGCCTGAACTCAAGTGGAGGACCCAGAAGAAGGTCCTGGCTTCTGGCTTCAGCCTGGCCCAGCCTTGGCTGTTGTGGCCATTTGGGGAGTGAATCAGGAGATGGAAGATTGACTCTTTCTCTTTGGTGCGCGCTCTCTCTCTCTCTCTCTCTCTCTCTGTTTCTTGCCACCACTGTGGCTCTGCCTTTCAAATAAATAAATAATTTTTTTAAAGATTTATTTATTTATTTGAAAGGCAGAGCTACAGAGAGGCAGAGGCAAAGAGAGAGAGAGATCTTCCATCTGCTGATTCACTCCCCAGATGCTGCAATGGCCGGAGCTATACCAATCCAGAGTCAGGAGCTTCTTCTGGGTCTCCCACATGGATGAAGAGGCCCAAAGGCTTGGGCCATCTTCTACTGATTTCTCAGGCCATAGCAGAAAGCTGGATCGGAAGAGGAGCAGCTGGGACTAGAACCAGTGCCCATGTGGGATGCCAGCACTGCAGGCATCAGCTCTACCTACTACGCCACAGTGTCGGCTCCAATAAATCTTTAAAAAGTAAAATAAAACCATAGATGGAAAGGAGATATTACAACTGATATCACAGAAATACAAAGAATCACTAGGAATTATTATAATCAATCATATACCAGCAATTTGTAAAATCTAGAAGAAATGGATAGGTTTCTGGACACATCCAATTAGAAAACATGAATACAATAATAACCAAAGCTGAGACTGACTCAGTAACAAAGAGTCTCTAAACAAAGGAAAGCCCAGGACTGGAAGGCTTCACTGCTGGATTTTATGAAACTTCTAAAGAACTAACACCAATTCTTATTAAAGTATTCAAAACATTTGAAAGGAAGCAAATCCTTACAAAATCATTCTATGAAGCCAAAGTTACCAGAATCAAATTTCCCTTATGAGGAATCATGAGGGCTAAAAGCAATATTGTGATAAAAAAGCATGATCTAACTGCAGAGATTTTTCTGCTAGTCATTCTATACAGCAAGACACAAAACTTATCAACTAACAAAGTTGAACTTTCCAGAATAGCCTTGTATATCAATGAGAACATTTAATGCAGTCTTTCCAATCCCATAAATTTTTTTATATACATGCTTCAATATTTATTCAATTTTATCAAATACGCAAACCCTTATATGTCATTCTTTTTTAAAAAAAATTTATTTATTTATTTGAGATGCAGAGTTACAGATAGAGGGAGAGACAGAGAGAGAGGTCTTCCATCTGCTGGTTCACTCCCTAAATGGCCACAATGGCTGGAGCTGAGCAGATCCGAAGCCAGGAGCCAGGAGCTTCTTCTGGGTCTCCCACGTGGGTGCAGGGGCCCAAGCACATGGGTCATCTTCCACTGCTTTCCCAGGTACATTAGCAGGGAGCTGGATAGGAAGAGGAGCAGCTGGAACATGAACTGGTGCCCATATGGGATGCCAGCAGTTCAGCTATTATGCCACAGGGCTAGCCCCTTTGATATATAATTCTATGATTAATATTATTGAGGGAAATTCAAACAGTTCATCCAAAAACGGAATGAATAGATGTTAATTTTGGTATAAGAAAAATGTAAAATCCCTGCAGCCTTTTCATAATACGCACTTCCATGAACTTTTCAAAGTAACCTCATACCAAACATTACCTAACAGTCTAAGTACCTAAAGATGGGGGAGGGGTGAATTCCTATTCGAGTATGTATGTTATGTATGTTTTCTCTATATTACCTTTATGCTGGACTCCCTTAGATGCCATAGCATTTTGCTGAATGTACATAGCAACCCAATCATTACTGGTGTGGAGAAAATCCAATCCAGCTCTTAGTAGCTCTTAATAAATACTTGTTAATAAACAAGCTAATCATGCTGAGGAAAAACAATAGTAGCTGCTTGGATCATTACTCTTAGACTTATTTTCGTTGTGTGTAATTGCTATTGATTCATTGCAGAAATTTGTACCTGGCATTTCATGCCTCACAGGGTAGAACCTGAACTATTATCTAATTCTTTGTTTTCTCAACTGTTGCCATCTGACTTTATGAAACAGGGTTTCATTCCCGTGCAGTGTTAGTGGAAATACAGAATTGGTACAACCTATTTGGAGATCAATTTGTTAATTCTATTTACCATATATTATGGGTGAACCTGGAAAACCTGCTAAGTAAAAATATACCAGTTACAAAAAGGCAAATAATGGATGATTCCATTTACATGAGGAACTACAAAAGTTCTTGAAAAAAATGGAATTAAAAGATTATTTTGGGGGCCGGCACAGTGGCAGCCGCCTGCGGTGCCAGCATCCCGTATAGGCGCTGGGTTCTAGTCCCAGTTGCTTCTCTTCCAGTCTAGCTCTCTGCTGTGGCCTGGGAAGGCAGTGGAGGATGGCCCAAGTGCTTGGGCCTCTGCACCCACGTGGGAGACCCTGAAGAATTTCCTGGCTCCTGGCTTCAGATCGGTGTAGCTCTGGCCGTTGTGGCCATTTAAGGGGTGAACCATCAGAGGGAAGACCTTTCTTTCTCTCTCTCTCTCTCTCTCTCTCACTGTCTGTAACTCTACCTGTCAAATAAATAAATAAATAATCTTTAAAAAAAAGAGAGATTATTTTGGTGTAAAATATTTTTTGTAGTCTGTGCATAGTTTTTTTCATACTACATACTGAAGACTTATTGTACCTCAGGTAGTCAAATTCGTAAAGACTGGAAGCAGGACACTAATCTGTGGGGGATCAGGGTAGGGAATGGGGAATGGCTGCTTACTGGGTGAAGAATTTCAGTTTCAGGTGGTGGTGGCAGGCATGGGGAGGAGGCAGTGTTCTCAGTATTTGGATGCTGCTGCATCCTGTAGTGTAGTGCCTGGGTTTGAATCTTAGATCTGCTTCCAATTCCAGCTTCCTGTTACTGACAGGCCTCAGGTAAGGGCACAACTACTTGGGTCCCTGAAAACCACATGGGAGACCTGGATTGAATTCTAGGTTCTTGGTTTTACCTGGCCAAGCACTGTCTGCGGTGAGCATCTGGGGGAGTGAACCAGCAAATCAAGATCTCTGCCCACCAAATAAATAAATTAAAAACCATGACAAAAAAAAAGTTTTGGTTTGGGGTGGTGAAAAAGTGCTGGAGATAGATTAGAAGTGCTGGGTGTACAACAAGGTGAATATACTTAATGCCATTTTACTGTGCAATCCATAAAGGGTTTAAATGATAAACCTTATACCTTTTTTATACTTCAAAAATAAGGAAAAATATTTTCAAAGTTATCATCCAGGCACTTAGAGAAATAATTCAAAGTGTTTTTTTGCTATAAAATAGATTTCTTCACTTAAAAGTGAAGATCTGCTTATGTTGTGAAATAACGGCTCCCACTTACTGAGAACTAGCTCCCTGCTAGCTTTACATCATAGAGCTGGGCGCTCCAGGCTGAGAGATTTCATTGGTCCAAGGGCACACAGCTAAGGGTTGGGGACATCTCCAGGAATCTTACAATTGGAACTCAAATCTCCTAGGCACCAAACACCCTGCACTTCCACCAATCCCCAAGCTGCTTGTTTATCATGTTACTTTTTTTTGGGGGGGGGGGGGAGGCTCTGTCAACACTTTTCCTTAAAAATTCCTCCTTGATCTGCAAAAGCAAGCGCTGTTCGGTGTCTTCTGGGTTCAAAACGTGGGAGAAGGCCAAGGCACTGCAGACCGGAATATCTGAGTGCGTACAGTGAGCCGCATCTGCCACGACCCCAGCCGCAGCGGACCCCAGCTACCCACCCGGCCACCTGTTAAAGGAGGGCGGAGGGCTGCACTTTCGCGGGGGCAGTCATCTGGAGATTAGGGCCCTCCAGCCCCTCCGGTGGCCCGCACCGTCCCCTCAGGTACGCGTCCTGCGGAGACCCAGCGCGTACGCCCGCGCAGGCGCAAGGCGACCGCAGCGCTCAGCGTCCGTACTCTGCCGCCTGGCGCTCCGGTGCCCCCGTCCGGTCCCCGAGGCTTCTCCCTCTGCGTCCCGCACTCGCGATCGCCCCGTTCTCCAGGCCCTCACCAGCCCTTGCCCAGACCCGGGCGAGCGGTGGCGTCCCTACCGTGTGACCCCGCGTTGCACAATGCCGCGGAGCAAAGTCTCCCGAGGGTGTGAACCCCAGTGTCCCTGCCCCTGGGCGGGTCCGGGCGGCGGCAGTGCGGGGAGCCGAGGCAGCCAGCGTGCAGCCGCCCGGGTCGCGAGCCCCGAGCCCGCAAGTCCCTGGAAGCCGCCGCAGGCCCCCGCGTTGCTCGGCGCCGCCGCCAGGCCCGCGCGCAGCTCCCCTCAGGCCCGCGCCGCCGCCGCCGCCGCCGCCGCCGCAGCCATGGCGGAAGTTCATAGACGTCAGCATGCTCGGGTTAAAGGAGAAGCCCCCGCGAAATCCTCCACACACAGAGATGAGGAGGAGCTGGGGATGGCGTCGGCCGAAACGCTGACCGTGTTTCTGAAGCTGCTGGCCGCCGGCTTTTACGGCGTGAGCTCCTTCCTCATCGTGGTGGTGAACAAGAGCGTGCTCACCAATTACAGGTAGGGCCGAGGCGGCGGCGCCGAGGCCGCGGAGGAGGAGCGGGCGGCGGCGGCGGCGGCGCGCCTGCTTGCCTGGACTTTGGCTGCCAAAGTTGAAGCTGAACAAAGTTGGGCGGGAGCTGGGCAGGGCGGGCGGCGGACGCGCGCGGCCCGGGCTGCGGGGCCGGCTCGGTGCGCGGGCCTGGAGCGGGGGTCCCGCCGCTCGCGCCCAGCCCCGGCCGGCCCGGCGCGCGCGGCGGGGGCCGCTTTGGGGACAGCGCCTGCTGTGCCCTAGGTGCAAGCGCCCCGAGAGCCCTGCCTTTCGGGGCGTTCAGAGCGATGGAGCGAGTGGCTCAGTGACTTTCTGGTCCCGTGCTCGCCTGCAGGGAGGAGAGGCAGGGATGCCCTCCGTCCTCCGCAGCGGGGACCGGGCTCGCACGCGCGGGCTTCGGTGCCCACCTCGGCGGCTGACAGCCCCCTGGGGGACGGTGCGCATCCTCACGCTCTGGTGCGGTTTATCCTCTTGCTGCCCCCGGGACTCTGCAGCCGAAGTTGCTTTAGATTTTGTTTTTGAAAGGTGTGAGCCCGTTGCTGAGATCTGTCTTAACTTCCTTGAGGAATGCGTTGCAGGCAGGGACAGCAATTGTAGAGTGGGACAGGATGAGACAAGTGACCGCCCGAGGCTACAGAATCGGCGGTGTGGCCTCACAGCCCGCAAGGATTTTTATTTGGCGAAGCGGGTTAGCGGTTGGCGTGAATTGTATCAAGAGGCGTTTGGAGGTTGCCGATGTGCAAGTTACGATTCCAGAGCTACAACTGGGTTTTTCTAACTGTTTTTCTCTCTCTCTACTCTTTTTGTAGGTTTCCCTCCTCACTATGTGTTGGACTTGGCCAGGTTAGTGGGATTCTTCCGCAGGAGGGGTTGGTGTTGTCAGAACTTGTGTGTGTGTCTTTATGTGTGGAACAGTGAATCTGTGTTCTCTGCAGATGGTGGCCACAGTGGCAGTTCTCTGGGTGGGAAAGGCCCTCCGAGTAGTCAAGTTTCCTGACTTTGACAGAAATGTACCTCGAAAGGTAAAAAGAGAGAGAGAAAAAAAACCCACTGATACTCTATGAAAAGAAATCATTGTATATTTTGCATCCGTGTCTTGCATGTTTAAAAATTGCTGTCTCCAAATTGCCCTTCGCAGAGTGGGTATAATGAAGGTAAAGAATTGGTGTGTAGTGACATGGGTTGAAGGGGTCCCTCAATCTCTTTAAAATAAAGAGGAAGAGGAAAAAAAACCCTGAGACTTTTCTGTGGTAGTTGATGCAGACTTGTTGAGAGTAAACAGCTTTGCAGTTCTGTATCCCCCTAATCCATAATCCAGCCAGTGTATCCTGCACTGCTTCTCTGTGGGGTTTATTTTGGTATTATCTCTCCCCCTACCTGACTCTGCTTTCCTGCTGGCATTAAAGTCGAGCACTGTTATCTTATATGTTAAAGCAGATGATGTTTCTGTGCTGTGTTGGTCTTTTCTTGCCTGTCTTCCCCCCTCTGCCTGTTTCTGCCCAGGTAATGCTGTGTATTCACGAAAAGTTGA
Source organism: Oryctolagus cuniculus (assembly GCF_051225735.1). NCBI lineage: Eukaryota > Metazoa > Chordata > Mammalia > Lagomorpha > Leporidae > Oryctolagus > Oryctolagus cuniculus. The sequence continues at coordinate 106,122,511 of NC_142873.1, forward strand.
TATGGTTTGTGAATTTCATGGGAGTCCAAGTTGTGTATGAGAACTCATCTTTTGTTTTAAGCAGAAAGAATTTGATCTTATAGCGGAAACTGTTTGTGTTTGAAAGGACCCTATTTGAGCTGTCTTTATTATTGAGTTTTGTTATCCCTTTTTAAATTTTCTAGACGTTTCCACTACCTCTACTATATTTTGGGAACCAAATCACGGGACTGTTCAGCACAAAGAAACTGAAGTATGGATAACTTTATTTTCCTAGTGAGGTTACTGTAATGTATTCTTAAAATTGTACTTGAATGTCAACTGTTTAATACGTTGTAATTGATCCTGAAAAAACCAAAAGGAGCAGAAAGTTTCTATTACTAAGTAATGATGTTTGCACCAAAGATTTTCGTTTAAACTCTTTTCCTTCGAAGAGAAAGAGCCATTGTTGGTTGGTTTTTGTCCCCTAACCCCATTTTAATGGTAGAAGTTGTAAAATGTTATAAAATGGTGTGGCAGGAGATTTTTTATTATTCTTCCAGATCTGCAGTAATGAATATGCTAGCGTTCTGAGATTTCATTTCTTTATGTAATATAGTTCATGCATAGTAATATTAGACCAGTTCCATACAGCTAAACCAGAGGGTGGGCACTAGAACTATCCTTTTCTCTTAACGTGAAGTAGTTAAAATCAGATGGAACCCTGATACAAGTCTGATTGATAGCTTCCTATGGCAGTACAACCATAGAGACTCTGTATTCAGTTTTTCAAAGAAGCAGTAGCTCTCCACTCCACGTCAACACTGTCTTATTCTCTTCGCACCTCGCAATCCCTGGCCTCTCCAGTTGAGGAGTGTAGTATGTATTGGGTGTGTGTGATATTAAAACTACTCACATAGGGAAACCATTTAACGTGGCTTCCCCACTTCCACATGAGCAATTGGATGATTGTAAAACAGACTGGGAAGATGTCTGAGGGTCAATTGTGAGACAGTTTTCATTTCTTCCTCTTTTAAACTCAAGAAACCCGACAGAATGACCAAGGTGACATCTCTGGAGAATGTTCCAAGGAAGGCAGATTTATCTTGGGCGGGGCATCCTTTCCCACATGCTGACCCACTTGCAAAGAAATGCAGGCCTTCTTCGAGGTGCTGCTGGTATAGAGTGTGCTTTCTTCCCATCCATTGTCATCCCTCCGTCGTTCATTCATACTCTACCTGTGATTGCCAGCTAAGTAGAAGGCATTTTAGAGTGAGATAGGGTATATTCAGAAATAATGACATCGTATGAGGCTGCGCATCTGATTAGTGCATGTAAGCCAAATGCTCTGGGGATTTACCAAAGGACAATCAAAGAACTTTCCATAGGCTAGGATTTTCATAGATGTTTTGGGTGGTCTAGGAGATGGGAAGGGAAGACAGTCCAGTGAATGCAGAACAAAGAAGTCTTTTTCAGTGCAAGGTGGGGAACCTTTTTTTTTTTTTTTTTTTTTTTTGCCAAGGGCCATTTGGATATGTATAACGTCATTCACAGGCCATGCAGAATTATCCACTTAAAAATTAGCCTGTTATACATATCCAGTCCCATCTGTGGTTGCCTTGGCAGGGCCAGAAATGATTTGGATGACCACCTTTAAAGACTGACATGGTTACAATTTAAGGTGTTTGCATAATTAGCAGAATAAAATTAAAACTTAGGTGTTATTAGTGCTTGATAATGGATGTATCAGCTCTACCATGCTATAGTAAACAGTTTAGTTAATATGGAATTTCCTAATGGAAGTAAGAGATTAACATTATTTTAAACTACTGATTTGGAAAATCTTGGCTTAAAACCTTATGTTACCTACTTATTTTTATTTCTGCAGCTTGCCAATGTTTACAGTTCTGAGGAGGTTCTCCATCTTGTTTACAATGATTGCTGAAGGAGTTTTACTCAAGTGAGCTAAATTTCTAATGTATCTATTCTTTGAACAATTTTAATCACCTTGAAAAGGTACCTACCACTATGTGAGGTACTAAAATAATTTGTCTTATTTCTACTCCAATTTTTGAAAGTTTAAGCAACTTTCTCCCTTTGGTGTTGGAATTGATAATTTGTGGAGCAGTAGTTGGGAGGGTTATGAATTTGGAGTTGGAAGCCTAACTGAACGTGAGATTTATTTCCTAGAATTCCTGCCACTGGGTCAGAATTGTAGATACAGGTTTTAAATAATATTCATGTCTTAGTACTTTTACTACACATATGTGTGACCTTTTCCTACTTAAAGAAATTCTGATTTATAAACATTCACACTCACTAATAATAACATAGGAAGACTAAAGTATATTTATATAACAAAAATGAGTTTTTGCTTCCTCAGAAGGTTCTTAAATATCCGATGTCTTAGAAATGTTTGTGAATCTATGTAAATAACTAAAGTCACGCCTATGAAAGTTTAAATTATTTTATTTTGTAGGAAAAGTTTTTCTTGGGGCGTTAAAATGACTGTATTTGCAATGATTATTGGAGCCTTTGTAGCTGCCAGGTAAGTTTGGGCTAATATATACCACATAATTGTCAGTAATTATTGCTAATAAATGATCATTATCAGTAAAAATAATTGTTTATAGTCTGAGTACCAAACATATCCTTGAAAAGCACACAAAAAAGTTTCAAAAAAAAAATCTTTCTGGTTCTATTAAGGTTAGGACTGATGACATTAAGATTCTTGGGATCTTAAGAGTTCGTTGAATACAATTAGAATTTGTTACTGTCTTCTTACTGAGTACTTTCCAAGTAGCACTTAATCTGTTCAGTGTTGCACATTTCTGTGTTCTCACAACCACTCCTGAAGTGTGGGTGTAATTTTGCTATTTCATAGCTGAGAAAACTAAAACTTAAGTCAGGAACTTGCTGAAGGTCGCACAGCTAGCCAAGGTGCAGAGCTGGGATTTGAGCCTGTGCCTGCCTTTGTAGCCTGTGTGATTTTATAACCCATGTGGCAGTCTTCCTCTTTGTATGCTGCAAAAGAAATTTAGCGTCTGCCCTTCTGTGAGCTGGAGAAAACAGCAGTGCCTCGTTTGCCTTGTAGAATAATGAATGACAGCATGCTTTATTTGGCTTCCCTTAAGATGTACCACAAATACCGTAACACTATTCGATTAAATGAATACTAAACGTTTCCCTGTGTTTCATAAGTTTCAATTTTAAATATATGGTGAAAGTTTACACCCCAAAACTCAGAAGATTGAAGTGGTGGCTAGAAGGCATCTATGTTGTACTCAGCTCAGGCCGTGCATATATGGCTTTGCTGATGCCACAGAGTCTGTCTGACACGCATTTCCTCTCTGAGAGCTCCAGTGTTCCTGCACTGGCTCATGTACCTTCCTCATGTCCCTGTGTTATAGGCAGCAGAAAATATTGTGAGTCAAATCCTGCTTTACCCCAGCTCTGCAAGTGAAATTTCATTCTAAAAACAAACAGCGGCACGACTGGTTACTAGAATTTAATTATATAGCTGACCGCTCCTCCTTCTAGATTCTGTTTCCTTTCTTCTTCTTCGAGACGCTCGGCTAACCTCTAAATGGTGTGCTTGATGCTGTTGGGATCCACACACGTACACAACAGCAGGGCTTCTTCAGGCTGACTCTGGCCTGGGAAAGCTTCTGAGGGGGATTGCTGTCTGGACCAGCCTTGTCTAATTAGAACCTTTGACTTGGGAAAGGGAATTGAAAGAAGTCAGAGGCTTGTGAGACTGCTTAGGGTAGGTGGCCTGTGCATTAGGCTAGCTCTACCTCGGACTGCAGTGGCGTTGAGCTCCTCAGAAGTCTTGGTTCTGTTTAACAGATTAGCTGGAAGTCTGTAGTATTATCACAGTCATCAGAGGTGAGGCCACTGTTGTAGTGAGGGTGCTAAAGAATGCCGGAGGCATACTTGTCTCAGATTTTCATTTATTCTGTTGAATTTACTGAGTTCTTGTTGTGTGCCTGGTACTCTACTAAGCACCAGAAATTTTCAGTTTTCTCAATCCAACCAGTTAAATCTTGCAGGTTTTTTGAGCAGTTATTTAAGTTCCTGCTGTGTGCTTAGACACTGCTGTAGCTTGATGAGATCAAGAACTAACCACAGTTCACGCTTCAGAAATTCCATCCGGTGACCCGGCTGCCTGTGCTGGATAGTCCTACCTTTTGTGTGAAGCTTTGCACGGTGATACTTAACAACTTCATCCTTTTGATTGCCTTATCTGTGAAATTGAAGCTTCTGTCTGTTTCACAGATTTACTGTGATGGTGGATTTGGTTGCTTGTTCTTTCCTGACTTTGACTTCAAAGCAGTGTTGTTAACTGATATGATTGATTATTGCTAATGCTCTGTTTCAGTGTTAGTGATTCTTGTTTATAAAACAATCCCTTTTTGAGCATGACATTGCAAACTGTGACCAGGAAGCAAGGAATACTAGCAGCTTACAAAACGTCTAATGTTCACTTAGATAAGATGTTCTTGCAGATAGTTTGGAGGTATTTAAAATGAAATGTGTGTTCTTTAAATCTAAGTTGTTCTTAAAGTGTTGCTTATGTTTTGCAGCTCCGACTTGGCATTTGATCTGGAAGGATATGTTTTTATTCTGATAAACGATGTCCTGACAGCAGCAAATGGTGCATACGTAAAACAAAAATTAGATTCAAAAGTACGTAATAATCTAAAGCTTATTTAATTGATGTTTGGGGAATGATAATGTCGATTCATCAAGGAAAAAACCAGGGATAATGAAAAACACTTAGGCATAGGAAAGACATGAGGGGGTCTCTGAGACTAAGATGCCAATACTTGGGTGCTCACAGAAGGAACTATTTTTAATTAATTAGCACTTTAGGCTTTATTGGTGGCTTTTCTAGAAGGGATTATGTGACTGTTGACTTCTTAAGAGTGGGGTAGGGGAAGTCAGGAAGTTCGTTAGAGAAGAATGTCATAAATGTTTGTGGCTGTGTTGTAGAGCAGTTTGCTAAGGAACCTGGAATAAGAAAGAGAAATGGCTGGAATCCCTCAGGTGATTTGAATGCAAGTGAGTGTTGGAAGCGGTTGCAGAGTGAGGGTGGCCTTTGTGTATTTTCCCTCGAAGAAGTGGGATGCTTTAGGCAGCAACCAGGATCTCTGTCCCCCTGTCTCAGGGCAACACTGAGTACCTGTTTGAAATCTCATACACGGGAACTTTGTATTCCTTAGTTCTTCGCCTTCTGCTTGTAGCCTGTGCACAAGGGCTTTTTAAGATTTTTTTGTGTGTTTACTTCGTATTTTGAATATAGTCACATTTAATTTTACTTTTAGATCAGAAAGCTAAGTGTTTGAGCCACACTGTTTTTGGAACATCACTTTCTGAGGTGGCTTCACTGTGAGAAACAGCTCTGGGAGCTCAGCTCTCTGTGTCATGGCTGGTTATTGAGGGAGCACTCCTTGACGTCATGATGTATCCTGTGTGAGGACGCAGAGGAAATGTTTATCATAACTGTCACTGCAGGTTTTCCTGAGTAGCTGCAAGGTTTTTATCTCATAATTAAGTCTTCTAACCATCTGTCTCATTTTGCTATCTGTATTTTCTCTGCAGTTGGATCACCCTCTCTGCTTAGTTTGCTCTGCCGGATGTATAGTGTTTTTTAAACTACTTCAGATCATAAATATAAAAGTCCTACTCAATAGCAGTGTTGGTATCAAGTTGGTGTTATCTCAGCCTGGGGCTTTGCCTTCTCTTCTAGAAAAGAACTGTAGATTGTGTGGCTGTCCCAGCCGATTTCATTATTCTCATAGAATTTTTGTTTTGGAATGACTGTGAAGAATCAAGGACAGTGTGATTTGTTTGCAATACAAAAGTACCCCTTTTGTGTCTTGTCCTATACTTACTTGCCTCGATGACTATGAGAATTGCATTAAAAGTTTTTTTTATTGACAGTATTTATAGATATTCATGGGCCATAGTGCAACATTTCAATGCATGTATACATTGTGTAGGATAATCAACAGTTTTGACATTTCCTTGTAGTTGTTCATGAAATATATAATAAATTATTTAAGGGAAGCTACTACTAAAAATTTTCATGTTGTTTAAATAGAGAAGAGAAAACAATTAAAAGTTAGAATTCTGTTGTTTTCTTTAAGATCTGTTGCTTTGGAAAGCAGATACTAATATTAGTATTTCATTTGTCTGGCAGCTTCAGCTGTCTAAAGCAGCTCCGCCCAGTAGAATTCTCTGTGCTGATGGAAATCTTCTATATCTCTGCTGTCCATTATCAGTAGCCTCCACATACATGGCTGTTGAGCATCTGAAAAGTGACTAATATATTGCTAGGAAAGGAGTTAGTAGTTTTATGTAACTAAGATTAAATTTAAATAGCTACCTGTGGCTGGTGGCTACTATCGTAGCACAGTCTAGAGTACTTAGAACCTAGGAAGAAGTAAAGAAGGTTTCTGTGTGTTTCACTCGTAGGAGAGCCCTTTAGTTCCTCATTCAGAATTGATTGATGACTGACTGGTGTCACAGCTCTTAAGGTCATGGATCTGCTTTTGCAAGCTTGCAAATTGGAAGTCACCAACTTGAAGGTGGAATTCTTTGTAGAGACAAGGCTTACCAACAGTATGAAAAGTCTACTAACGACAAGAAAAATAAACAGGAACACTATAAAAGACAGAAGTACTGAAACAAAGTACACAGGGGCTATTAAGCAGCATTCCAGGCAACACTGTAAAAGAACATAATACACTAACATGTCTCTGATGAAACCCTATGTCAGATTTTTGTCTGTGTAAAAGGTGGGGAGAAAGGCATTCAAAACAGTTACAGTGTGAGAGGAATAGCAGAACAGGTTCGGCGTTTATGGCTTTGTTGTGTGTCAGTTATCTAGCTGGTGCCTGTCTGTGCAGATGTGCCCACATGTACCTCCTCTGCCTCCTGGATGACAGTCATGGCAGGCTGATGGACAGGAAACCTGTTATTTTTCATTTGAGAAACACACACACCCAGAGGAAGTTCCCATCTGCTGGTTCACCCCACAGATGCCTGTCATGGCTGGGGGCTGAAACTAGAAGCCAGGCACTCGGTCCAGGTCTACCTTGTGGGTGGCAGGAGCCCAATTGCTTGAGTCATTGTTCCTGCCTCCCCGGATCTGCATTAGCAGGAAGCTGGATCAGAAGTCAAACCCAGGCTTTCTGATGTGAAGCAAGCATCTCAGTGACAGGCCAAAGCCCTGCCTGGAGCGCCCATTTTTAAAGGTTTTGTCCCAGTATGACTTTTCCTGCTGCCATACACCTGAGGCCCATTTTTTGATGCTTGTGACTAGAAGCAATCCATTGTTTGGTTTATCCTAGAAGCACCATGGCCATACTAAGATGCTCTAAATGAATTGGGAGTTTTATTACCTATGGTTTTACGACTGCACGAGACAAATGGCATAAAGGCATACTGCTGCATTTTAGAGCTAAGTGCAGCTGTTGAAGTTAAAAACACTTTAAACTTTGAAAAGAGTGACACAGAATGATGCATATGTGTATTTGGGGTGGTATTCTATATGAGGCTTTGTATATTTATCTGCCAGAACCAAATGAAACATGTAATTATTTACTATCCTAGGAGCTGGGAAAATATGGTCTGCTCTACTACAATGCACTGTTCATGATTCTGCCCACCCTGGCCATTGCATATTTTACAGGAGATGCGCAAAAGGTAAGACTTTCTAATTATGGTTTAATGGCTTATATGAATGAATTACATTATTGTTTATGATTTTGCAAGATAGACGTTTGGGTTGTTAAAAACAGAAATGTACTTATTAAGTGGTCAAAAGCTGAAAAGGTACTCGTTAGCTTGCTAATGTCTTGCTAACCTTTTTTCTTGGCATAAGCATTGGACTGTTCTAAAATAGCTCAAAACAGCTCTGGCTGTCAACATAAAAATAGTGCATGCTAACTCCTGCTCTTTTGTTATATGGCAGGATAGAGGCAGGAAGTTTTTGTGTTTCTGCTGAACTATAAAACACAAGAATGAGAGCAAACTATCCTTGAATCATAAAAAAAATTCTGAAGCAATAAAATTGTTTAAACCGTAAACAAAATGCTGCACATCACTAGCAATTCACAGTTTTTGTATACTGTTGTCTTTCTGGCTTAAATCCCAGGCTATTTTTCTCCCCCTTAGGAGTTATTTAGCACTGTGTGGTGAATTTAACTGTATAAATGCTGATGCAGTATATTATAATATAAATATAAATAATGTAACTGGTATAGTAGCTTCCTAGTTTTCTTCAAATGTTGAAGTAAGTAAACCCAGAATAGGGTGTCAAAATAAATGCGAAGCAGATTTTTTCTCTAAAATAAACCTATGTTCATAGGACAAAAATTGATACCCTATTAGGATTCACAGAATTTTACAAACTAAATAGAAATCCAGAATTCTACCAAAGATTTCTGCACCAGATGCTGTCTCATAATTCCTCTTACTAGTGGCTTCTTCAGAATAAATAAGTTGATCATTCATTCTTAAGACAGTGACAATTCCCATAAATCAGTGGGAGCTGAAATAAAAAGTTCTAGAAGGCAGTTAGGCTGTTGCACAATTGTTCTTGAACGCAAGGGCAGGAGATTGACAGCTCTTGAAGTTTTATTCATTCATTCTTCATCAAGACATCTTTTAAAGATCTGGCACAGGTCATCTTGAATATGTGTATAAATATTATAATAAATTAAGACCTGGCTACCAGCAGACCTAAACATGGGCCCAAAGTAGGAAAAAACTGTTGCTCTTAGAATGTTGAATATATGGGGCCAGCGCCATGGCTCACTTGGTTAATCCTCCGCCTGCACTTCCGGCATCCCATATGGGCGCCGGGTTCTAGTCCCGGCTGCTCCTCTTCCAGTCCAGCTCTCTGCTATGGCCTGGGAAAGCAGTGGAGGATGGCGCAAGTGCTTGGGTGCCTGTACCCACGTGGGAGACCAGGAAGAAGCACCTGGCTCCTGGCTTTGGATCGGCATAGCTCCAGCCGTAGCAGCTATCTGGGGAGTGAACCAATGGAAAGAAGACCTTTCTCTCTATCTTTCTCCCTCACTGTCTAACTCTATCTGTCAAATAAATAAATTTAAAAAAATTTAAAAAAAAAAAAGAATGTTGAATATATATTTTGTGACTGTGAAAAAAAGTGGAACAAGAAAGTAACATTTATTGAGTCTCTGTTATGTGCTCATCACTTTTGGATATGAAATCTAATGTCTGCCTAGCAGCTCTAGAAAGTTTGAACCACCCCTACTTTTCCAAGGTAAGTAGAACCTCAGAGAGAGTAGCAAAGTTGCTCAAAGTGATACTGTTGGTGCCAGTAGAGTCAGAATTTAAACCCAAGCCCAGTGCTAAAGACCCTGGTCTTCCCACAGTGTTCTGCCTTCTGGAAACCTTGGCAGAAGCACCCTTCCTTCTTCAGTCTGGGGGCAAGAAGGTGACGTGAAATAGCCCCTTCATGGCAGGACAGATGAGCCCAAATCTTGAGACCAATCTGTATGTGAGGAAGTTGGAAGAAGTAATATGGTTATGTATTCTAAGGACTTAGCCCGAGTTGAGATTTTCAGGTTGAAACTTTGACTAGTAGCTTGTAGCCACCTGAAGAAATTGGCCAGGGGAGACATTTCTTCATTCCAGAGTGATGATAGTTTATACTGTTACAGAAGAATTCGTGCTTATTTCAAAGTTCAGCAACTTACATTCCATTTGAAATGCTTTAGTATAATTAGAATTTTTATTCATAGTATAAAAAATTGCTTTGCCACTTATATTAGGATTAGATTTTGATTTTCCTTGGATTCTTGGATTTTTTTTTAGATTTATTTATTTGAAAGTCATAATTACATAGAGGAGAGGCAGAGAGAGAGAGAGAAAGAGAGGGAATTGTTCTTTTCTTCAGTTTTTAAACAAAGGAGTGGAATTTGAGTAGTCTGCTTTTCCAATGAATTTGTTAGAAAGGCTTATTTAGGGGAATGGCATTTCATCTAAATATTTTCCCGTTGGGATGACAGACTAATTATGGGAGCTGAGCTTATTGTTTTGTAGTCACACCCCATCAGCATTTTGGGTTTCACATAAATGTTTGCTCATCCTCACTCTTGCTACTAATTACTGTCATTTTTTTAAAAAGTTTATTGGGGTACGGATGGACTCACTGGCTTCCTTACAATCCCATGCTTTTTCTTTCAACATTCCTTCCTTCTTAACATGCTCTCCCTCAACATGCTCATACGATAATGAGGTGCTGTTGTGTGTCTCACTGTACAAGGCTCAAGAGATAAGAAACTAGATAATGAACCGTGTTCTTACCTTTGAGGACTATCTAGTCTGTCAGGAGAGCAGAACCGCCAGTCTAAGATCAGCCTATTGGTACAGGTTCTGTGGAAGAAGTGTTGTGAGGGCATTGTGGAGAAATCGCAGTGGGTTGGTCAGTTCTACCTCCTTGTTGGGTTTGAGGTCCAGTGTGTGTTCTCACAGCTGACGTGAGCCTAGTGCTCCCTGGTAACCCATGCTGATAAACTGCTGTCACCTGTTAGACCCAGGGCCACTGTGCATGGAAACTCTGTGTGTTGATTGAAAAGATCCAAGCATAAATGATGAAATGGAAAAGCCCATTGCAAAACAGTGTACATGGAATGCTACCTTTGGTTAAAATAAAGAGAGAAAAAAATCATCTTTCTGTATTTATCTATTTCATTCATGTGTTTAAGTAACCAAACTCTAGAAGAAGATACAGTAAACTAATTTTACCAGCAAATTTTTGTACAGGTTTGAGAGAACAGGGTAGGTAGCACAGAAGTGTGAGTGAGACTTTTCAAATTGTTTACCTTTCTATATTTTTTGATTATAGGGCCATGTGTGTGTGTGTGTGTGTGTGTGTATATATATATATATATATATATATAAGATTTTTACTATATGTGAAAGGAACACTAGAAAAAGATAGCACTTTTCTCTAAGTGATGACTGTCCTGTGATTGAGTGCCAAGTTTGGAAGTAACCAGAGGAGGTGGAGCAGATCCATTTGTTCTCTCATTATTCAGAGCTGCAGACTCTTGACCTGGGATGCAAACTGAAGCAAAATCAGACCCAGATTATTTTCTTAAAGTCTCACTGTTCACCTTAGATAAAGAGGGGAAACTTCCCTCTGCTAGTACAGGAATCCCGCAGGAGGCAAGTTTCAATTGAGCAACTCACCCTCGTGAGCCCATGGCACTTGTGTAAGTTCTTGGCAGAGCATTCTGATGAGAAACCAAACCCGTCTGTGGGTGTGTGTCCTTTACTTTTTTTAAAAGTATGCATCTTGAAACTTTCAAACGTTTCTCTTTTTCCTTTTTAAAAATCTGTGTATCCTGCAGAAGCCAGCTCACCGTTCACAGTAGGTGTCTGGTTAACATAGGTGGAGGTGGCATGGACCTCACCAGACCAAGGCCCTCTACAGTGTCAGCACAGATTGCATTTACATGTGTTCATTGCTGCCTCCAAAAGTACATGTTTGCAGCACAAAGACAGCGATTCAGAGTTGCAGGAGTTGGAGGTTGGCTTTCTGGCAGCACACCCTGCTAGGTGTTCTCATGTAGGGACAGGGGAACAGTCCCCTCGCTGTCAGTCTCACAAGGCTAGTACTGTAGGCACTAGTTCCCTGGATAATGTCTTCATTATATCACTCGTTATATTACGTGCCCAGAGGAGTTACAGGGCAAGTTGCCACACAAAATCGTCTACCTGGATGGTCTCTGACTAAGCGCTGGTGACTGAATAACAGATTTTGGGCTGTTGCTTTAGCCTGTCCAGGGTTATTCATCTTTTCTGGGTCACTCATGAGACGATACAAATTGGTTCTCAGACTCTGAATTATTCTCCCCGCATACAGAGATAGATAAATTACCATCTGCCTTTTGGGCCCTGGTGTTTTCATAGGTAAAACCAGTCAATTGGATCAGTCTTAACATTTGGATGAATAGATGTTTTCTCTTTGCCTGTGTATTGTTTAACTGACAGAGTAATGTGTTTAACCATGTTTACCTTTCAAAATATACCATTTTAAGTAAGAGCAAGTGACCTTGTTGGTAAGCTGGAGGCTGAAATTTCTTTTTTCAATGATTTATTTGAAAGGCACAGTTATAGAGAGAGAAATAAAGATCTTCCATCCATTGGTTCATTTCCCAAATGGCCATGATGGCTGGGGCTTAGCCAGAATGAACTAGGAGCCAGGAGCTTCTTCTGGGTTTCCATATGGATGCAGGTGCCCAAGCACTTGGGCCATCCTCTGCTGGTTTCCCCAGGCACATTAGCAGGGAGCTGGATCAGAAGTGGAGTAGCTGGGTCTTGAACTATCATTCTGGTGGGATGCTGGTGTAGCAGGAGGCGGCTTTTACCTGCTAAGCCACAACGCTGGCCCCTGGAGTGTGTAATTTTATCATCATACATAGGTTTTATCTGTGTGGCAGAGCCTACTGAAAGGTAGTGAGGATACCTGGGCTCCAGTTCCTACTGTGCCAGGAGCAGGGGACAGAGCAGGAGGGGTTGTGGCAGATGGTTATAGTAGTGAAGTGTGGGGTGGGTAGCAGCATCCCTGGCTTCGTGAACTCATCTAATTTTCCCAAGGTAGAGAGAGAATCAAGATGATTGTTTATACCACGGACAGTCTCTCTGCCTTACTAAGTTGCCTAGCAGTTTACTTTTGGAAGAGGATTCAGTTTTTTTTCCTCAATGGTTTTTTGGAGAAGAATTTAAAAAATGGAATGATAACTTTCACCCAGTTATATTTCTTTACCATTATGTTCAAAGATGACATGGTTTGCTTTTAGACTTTACGGTAAACAAGGAGGCCTCAAAACACTAAAAAAATAAAAGTCTTAGTTGACACTGGGAATTCAGATTTCAAGTTGATGACTCCCTGCTTAGCAGGTTCTCCTGGAAGTGGGACTGGTTGCACCTAAGACTGAAGTATACATTGAGGATATCATGCTTTTTACTAGAGTAAGGGCAGTACACTGGTGCTAATGTTATCCTATGCCTCTCATAGACATTGCCTAGAAGTCACAATACTGGATAACGTTATTGCTAAACCTAGATGTGGCCTCTGTCTGTTTACCAAGTCGGTGGTCTTGACAGCTAGAATCAAACCGTTGGCGCTGGTAGCAAAGATACAGTCTGATTGCAACTCTGGACTAGATATTAGTTAGTTATTGATTATATAGTTTTAGTGCCTAATCTTGCTCAAGTAACTCTCTCTCTTAATTTCCTTAACCTAGGCAACTAAAGAGCAAACATTTAAAAATTGTCCTTTTTATCCAAGTATTTTCATTTAGCTAAAAATCTTATTCACACCTGACATCTAGTTACAGAAGTTGTAGGCCCGAATAGCCTTTGACCTTTGCTCTGTGACCTTCTCTGCAGGCTGCAGTGTGTCCATGGCCTGCAGTAGAGCTCTATGCTACCAGTACTTTCCGAAAGAAGCCACATCTGTATGCTCAGTCCGCAAACACAGACTCCTTTCGGATGTGACTAAGTTTTCAGGCCTGGGGCAGAACCTGCTTAGTCCTGTGCTGCACACAGAATGACCAGGCAGGTCATTCTTTCCGCAGTGGCCCTTTACCAGAACTTTCCCCAGAGGAAGATGTTTTAATTCTTTTTTTACACGTGCTCTGTGCCTTATGCATTTCCTATTTGCTATGGTTGCATATGATATAGCTCCTGAACTTATAGAAGCTTAAGTCTCAAAACATGGATTGCTGATTTTAAAAGGGTGGTGGCTTGGTCTAGGAGGTGGCCCACTGTGAGGACCCGTAGTCACTGGAAAGTAGTTCTCATGGTTATGAAGCCGGAGCCAGGCCTGGCTGCTCGCGCCTGGTGTCCTGGCTCACCACATGAGCGTTCCTTCACACACGCTCCCACCATTGCCGTGTTCAGGCCACGGGGCCCTCCCCATCTTCCTCATCTTCGACCATGAACCTCTAAAGCTGTAAGCCGAGCACCTCTTTTCTCTTCTTAAATACTTCCTCTCTAATATCCTAGTGACAGAAAGACTCGCTGGCAGATCTGCCCTGAGCGGTAACAGTGGTGGAAGCTCTGGTGGACATTCTGCAAGTCCTGTATACCTGTAAAGTGTCTGCGTTTTGTTCTTAGTTGCTCCTTAGAGAGGGCTTATGGCACACTCTGCCTTCTACCTTTGTCATAGAGAAAGAGGCCCTTACAGGTCAATATTACAGCCTCACAGAAAGTTAAAGGCACAGGTGGAACTGCTCTTTGCTCTCTGATCTGGTGACTGTAACACTGTGGAACCATCAAGGAAACAACTCGAGAGTGTGTTGCTTTGCCTTTGTTTTTCGCAGGTGGCACATATGGAAAGGCTCTTGATTGTGGAGCTGGACAGGCACTGAGAAGCTAGAATAATTTTGCTAAGTTACTTGACATTTCTGAGTGTGGCACGTAAGACGCAGTAGATTTTAAAGAAGTTTTTTCTGCTGTCTTTATGGCAGGGGGAGTAGGCTCGTTTGTACTGTAGGGGCAGTTGTGTCATATTTATCCTACAGCCAGACCTGCACGTGGCTGCTGCTGGTCCTGTGGCAGCCAAAGATCTATGCCCATGGCAGTGAAGAGAATGAGCTGGCTGCTTGTGCCACTGTCGGCTTCTGCCAGAGACAGCCCAATACTTAGGGAAAGGAAAAACCACCTTTTGAGAATTAGTTTCCTATTTTTAAATCTTATATAAATGGAATCATATCAATGAGATCTATTCCTAAAAATGGCCGAAGTCCTTGGGCCCCTGTGCCCATGTAGGAGAACTGGACAAAGCTCCTGGCTCCTGGCTTTGGCCTGGCGTAGCCCTGTCTGTTGGCAGCCATTTGGGGAAAGAACTAATGGATGGAAGAGCTCTCTCTTCATCTCTCTCTCTGTAACTCTGACTTTCAAAATAAATAAATTAAAAAAAAAAAGAAAACAAGGGAGATATTTAGAGCTTCAGTGGCTTTGGAATACATGAATAGCTTATCCAAGATAGGAGAATGAGTTAGAGTTGGAGGAAAGTTATTAGACTTGAGATTCCTGTGATGTGTTTTAGCTCAGGTAAAATAAAGTCTCTGCCTTTCAAGCTGATCTAACATTCATGTCACCATTGAACAAAGCATACAGATGGCCACATCCATACACATACTTAGTCACTTACCTGATAAAAAGAGCACCTAATGTTCGGGATGTGCAACTTAGGTTTTTATTTGAACTTTCCTAGAGAAGCCTCATTTGAGATAGGTTTATATTTCAAATCAAGTATTGAATGGTCTTTCAAATCTTAGCCATTGTAGAAGTCACAGGAGAAGACTTATTTTCCTACCTTAAACTACTGGAGAACCAACCATGTATGAAACAACATAGGATGAGACTAGAAAGCTGTAACAAAGATCCAGTTGGAATTTTTGAGGAAGAAAAATATAATATCTGAATTAAAAAATAAAGCAGAAGGCATTTGAAGATTAGACACTGAAGAGAGAGTAGATAGTAATAGAAGATATCCAGGATGAAGCATATAGAGATAAAAAGACTGTAAAACAACTGAACAGAATTTTTGTGACCTGTGAGACACCATCAAGAGGTCAAACACACGTGTAGTTACAGTTCCTGGAAGGGAAGATAGCAGAAAACATTTTACCCAAATTTTATGAAAATTCTAAACCCACACATACAAGGAGTGCAGTGAATTTTAAGTAGCATACACATAAAGGAAACTATACCATAAAGAAGGACATTTCTTGATGACAAAAGGGTACATTCACCAAGAGGGCATAGCAAGCTTAAATATATTATTCTTGATTAGCTCTAAAATATGTGAAGCTGAAACTTATCAAACAGAAGGGAAAAGTAGACCAACCCACAATTGTGTCTGGGATCTTAGCATTCTTCTCTCAGTAATTGATAAAACCACCAAACTGAATGTTGGTGAGGACAAAGAAGAAGGGATTAACAAATTAACACTTTCAAAATTGATGTAACAGAACACTGTACCGAACATCAACACCAACAGAATATACCTCCTTTTCAAGTACACATTGAATGGAACATTTACCAATACAAATCTTGATAATTTGAAAGAATTGAAGTCAGAACAGAATTAAAATATAATAACGATAGTTGGAAAATCCTCCAAATCTGCCAGTAACGCACTTCTAAATAACTCATAGAAGAAAAAAGTCACAGTAAATATTTTGAACTGAATGAAAAGTAAAATGCAACACAGAAAAATTTGTGGGATGCAGATAAAGCAATGCTTAGAGGGAAATCCATATCTTAATTAAATGCTTCTGTTAGAAAAGAAGAAAGCTCTAGAATCAGTGATGTTAACCTAGAGGCTTAGACTTAACAGTCTGGAAAAGTAAGAGAAAATTAAATGCAAAGTAAACATAGGAAGGTAAGAGAAAAGCAAAAAACTAATGAAATAAAAACAAACTAAAAGCTGCCTTTTTTTTTTAGATTAATAAAATTGCTAAACTAGCCAACTGATCAGGTAAAAAAAGTGAGAATACACAAATACCCTCTCTCAGGAATTAAAGACAGACATCATTACAGAGCCACATAAGTTAGAATGATAAGAAAATAGTATTACCAAGGTTACGTTATTTTACTTGACAGCTGAGATGAAACAAATTCTTAAAAAAGACAAACTATGAAAGCTCACTTAAGATGAAATAGGTAACAAGAATATCCCTCTTCCAGGGGTGAGTTTTTGGCCTAGAGGTTAAGACCACTGTTAATACACCTGGTCCCATATTGAAGTGCCTGGGTTTGAATTCTGGCTTTACTCCCAGTTTTAGCTTCCTGCTAAAGTGAACTGTGGGAGACAGCAGGTGATGGCTCAAGTAGTTGGGCCCCTACCGACACATATATGAGGCCTGGATTGACATCTTGGCTTCTAGCTTCTGTGTGGCCCAGCCCAGTGATCAGAGTCATTTGGGGAGTGAACCAGCAAATGTGATCTGTCTGTGTATGTCTTTCTCTCTCTTTCTCTCTGCCTCTCTCTTGAAAAAAAAAAAAAAAACAACTCTCTATAAAATAATTAACAGACATTTTTTAATGAAAATTAATTAAAGCCCTAATTAATAATGGGGTTATTTAACAATAGTCCTATTTTCTATTAAGGAAATTGAATTTGTAGTTAAAAACTTTCCCAGAAAGAAAACTTCAGGCTATGATTGTTTCACTAGAGAATACTTCAAATATTTCAAGAAGTAATACTAGTTCTATGTAAATTCTTGCAGAAAATAGAAGAGAACACATCTCAGCTGGTTTATATGGCCAGCCTTACTCTCTTTCAAAAGCTGACAAAAATATTACAAAGGAGGAAAAACCATAGTCTAACAATATATAAAGAAGGGACCATACCATGACTAAGTTGTTTTATCCCAGAAATTAAGGATCAAATCCTACTTGATTTTAAGACTTCCTGTAGGCCGGCGCTGCGGCTCAATAGGCTAATCCTCCACCTAGCGGCGCCAGCACACTGGGTTCTAGTCCTGGTTGGGGCGCTGGATTCTTTCCTGGTTGCCCCTTTTCCAGGCCAGCTCTCTGCTGTGGCCCGGGAAGGCAGTGGAGGATGGCCCAAGTGCCTGGGCCCTGCACCTGCATGGGAGACCAGGAGAAGCACCTGGCTCCTGCCTTCGGATCAGCGTGGTGCGCCAGCCATGGTGGCCATTGGAGGGTGAACCAACGGCAAAAGGAAGACCTTTCTCTCTGTCTTCTCTCTCTCACTATCCACTCTGCCTGTCAAAAAAAAAAAAAAAAAAAAAGACTTCCTATAAAGCCATAGTAATTAAGACAGTACAATATTAGACTGAGTACACATAGATTTAGTGAACAGAACAGAGAATCTAGAAATAGAAGTAGGCCATGTAATGAACTGGTTTTTGTCAAAGGTACCAAAATAAATTAATGAGGTAAGAGTAATCTTTTCAATGAATGGTGTTGAACAATTTGACGTTTATATGCAAAATCTTGAATGTTGACCCTGACCTCATTAAGTATTCAGATATCAACCTGGAAAAGTTCTAGTTTGCATTATGTTCTCCCAAAATTCATATGTTCAAGTGCTAACCACCCAGTACCTTAGACTGTGACCTTATTTAGAAATATGGTATCTTTGAGATGTAATTAGTTAAGATGAGATCATAATATTGAGAGGGATTTCTGATCTGTTCCGTTGGTCCATGTGTCTATTTTTTGTGCTAGTACAAGGCTATTTTGATTATAACAGCCCTGCAGTATATCTTGAAATCTGGTATTATGATGCCTATGGCTTTGTTTATATTGTTTAACATTACTTTGTCTATTCAGGGTCTCTTATGTTTCCATATGAATTTTCAAATCATTTTTTGGCTGTGTCTGAGAAGAATGTCCTTTAACTGGGATCCCATTGAATCTGTCAATTTCTTTGGGTACTATGGACATTGTGATGATATTAATTTTTCAGTCCATGAACATGGAAGATTTTTCTGTTTTCATGTGTGCATATTTTTTTAAAAGATTTATTTATTTATTTGAAAGTCAAAGATACACAGAGAAAGGAGAGGCAGAGAGAGAGAAAGAGAGGTCTTCCTTCCAGATGGTCCACTCCCCAGATGGCCGCAACAGCTGGAGCTGCGCCTATCCGAAGCCAGGAGCCAGGAGCTTCCTCCAGGTCTCCCACGCAGGTGCAGGGGCCCAAGGACCCGGGCCATCTTGTACTGCTTTCCCAGGCCATAGCAGAGAGCTGGATCGAAAGAGGAGCAGCCAGGACTAGAACCGGCACCCATATGGGATACTAGTGCATCAGGCCAGGGTATCAACCCACTGAGCCACAGTGCCAGCCCCTCATGTGTGCATCTTAATCTATTTCTTCCACTAATGTTTTTAAATTTTTATTGCTCTTAGAGATCCTTCACATCTTTGGATAAATTTATCCCAAGTTATTAAAATTATTTTGTAGCTATTATGAATGGGACTGACCTTACATTCTCAGCAAGAGCATTGTTTGTGTATACAAATACTGTTGATTTTATATCCTGCAACTTTGCTGAATTATCTTATGAATTCCAATAGTTTCTTAGTAGAGTCTTTTGGTTCTCCTATATATAGAATCATGTCATCTAAAAATAGGGATAAATTGACTTCCTCTTTTCTTTTGTATCCCTTTGATTTATTTTTCCTAATGGTTCTGGCTAAAACTGGCAAAACTATATTGAATAGTAATGGTGAAAGTGGGCATCCTTGTCTGGTTCCAGACCTTAGTGGACATGCATCCCGCTTTTCCCCATTCAATATGATGCTGCCTGTGGGTTTGTCATGTATTATGTTATTGTGTTCAAGTATATTCTGTCTATACCCAATTTTTTTTTAAGATTTTTATCATGAAGGATAAAAAAGATGTTGTATTTTATCAAATATTTTCTCTACATCTGTTGAGATAATCATATGGTTTTTATTCTTCACTCCATTAATGTGATGTGTCATATTTATTGATTTGTGTGTATTGAACCATCCCTGCATCTCTGAGATAAATCCTAATTAGTCTGAGTGGATGGTGTTTTTGATGTTTTGTTGGATTCAATTAGCTAGTATTTTGTTAAGGATTTTTGCATGTATGTTCATCAGGGATATTGGTCTATAATTCCCTTTTTTGTTGTATCTTTTTCTGGTTTTAGAATTAAGGTAATACTGGCCACATCGAAGGAGTTTGGGAGGATTCCCTCCCTTTAAGTTGTTTTGAATAGTTTATGAAGAACTGGAATGAGTTCATTTAGAGTTTGGTAGAATTAAGCAGTGAGGCACTTTATTATTGATTCAGTCTCAGCCTTGGTTACTGGTTTATTCAGGTTTTTGTACTGCAATTTTGATAAATTATGTGCCTAGAAATTTATCATTTCTTCTGAATTTTCCAACTTGTTGCTGTGTAACTGTTTTTAATAACTCCTGCTGATTCTTTTTATTTCTGTTGTGGTAGCAATTGTAACATTTGCTATTTCATTTCTGATTTTATTCATTTGGGTCTTCTCCCTTTTTTCTTTTGGTTAATTGGGCCAGTGATTTTTCAGTTTTGTTTATTTTTTCAAAAAAACAACTCTTCATTTCAACAATCTTTTGTGATTTCACCATCTTATTTCAATTTTGTTTATTTCTTCTTTAATTTTTATTCTTTCTTTCCTCCTCCTAATTTTGGGTTTGGTTTGTTCTTGTTTTTCTAGGTCCTTCAGATGCATGGTTAGAACATTTATTTCATATCTTTCCAATTTCTTTTTTAAAAAAAGATTTATTTTATTTATTTGAAAGAGTTACAGAGAGAGCGTGAGAAGAGGTCTTCTATCTGCTGGTTCACTCCCCAGATGGCTGCAACGGCTGGAGCTGAGCTGATCCAAAGCCAGTAGCCAGAAGCTGCTTCTGGGTCTCCCAAATGGGTTCAGGGACACAAGGACTTGGGCCATCCTCTGCTTTGCCAGGTGCATTAGCAATGAGCTGGATTGGAAGTAGAGCAGTTGGGACTTGAACCAGTGCCCATATGGGATGCCAGCAATGCAGGCCGGGGCTTTAACCCACTGTGCCACAGCACCACCCCTTTCTAATTTATTAATGTAGGGACTAATTGCTATAAACTCTTGCCTTAACACTGCTTTTGCTTATCCTATAAGTTTTGATAGGTTGTGTTGTCATTTTCATTCATTTCTCGAAAATTTTTTATTTCCCTTTTGATTTCTTCTATGACCCACTGTTTATTCAGGAGCATGTTGTTCAGTCTCCATGTGTTTGTATATTTTCTAGATCTTAAGTTTTAATTTCCAGCTTCATTCCATGTGGTCAGAAAAGATACACATACCAAAAGAACCAGCAGTCCCATCTTTTGGGTATTTACAGACATATCCAGAGTCTTGTACTGAACAGATTCATTGTAGTTTTAGTCATCAAAGCAAGTTTTGGAAGCAACCCAAATAAATGTGGACTTGACTTGTAACTAAGTAAACAAATGATGGTTTAGTATACTCATAAGATGGAATACATTTTGACAATAAAAATGAGTTATTGATATACCCTCAGCATGGCTGAATGTCAAAAGCATCATATAAAGTAAAATTCTCAAGACATAAAAGAATACCTGTGATACAATTCCATTTATATGAAGTTGTTGAACAGCAAAATTATGGTAGCAGAAAGTAAATAGAAGTTGCCTGGCGCTAGCAGGTGGAAGGGACTGACTAAAAGGGCAGGGGATAGTTTCTCTCTCTCTCTGTGTGTGTGTGTGTGTGTGTGTAGGGATTTCTTTATCATGATTGTAATGGTGATGATGTGACTATACAGTTCTCAGTACAAATGGAACTTTCCATTAAAAATGGTGAATTTTACTTTTATATGTTATCACAACAAAGAACCATAAACAAACCGAATGTGTACTGTCTGTCCAGTGCTGTTAGGAACACAGAGAAATGTGGGCCCTCCCCACAGGGGGCTCACAGTCTGTGGACACATTGTAGAAAGGGGCATGGTGCTGGAGAGGAGTACTGGGGCGTGGAGAGGGAAGGCGCTGCAAAGGGCCCTCAAGTTGGAATTTGAGGGGAAGTGTGAAATTGTGCATTGGGCTTTATGAACTGCAAGAAGCCTGGTGTGGCTGGAGCCCTGCGGCAGTGAAATGTGCGTGGAAGTGGCAAGAGTGGAAGCTGGACAGGTTGGCAGAGAGATAAAAGGTGGAACATTTTTCACATTTGCTTATCAAGTTCATGTTGTAAAGGAAACTGTGTACTTGAGAGAGAAAGCCTTGCTCCTGGATGAGAGATGAGATACCAATGCACCCTTTCATTTCTCTTTATTCCTTTGCTTTGGATTTAACAAAGAAAACACATTAACTACACACACACACACTTTGCTTTTAGAATTAGCTATTTTTAAGCAGTGATTCCTCACGAATAGACCTCAGCTGGATTTAGCCTTACAAATACGTATTTGAATGTTTGAGCAATTCTTTCATGCCAGCACATCCTTCTGTGAGAGCTGCTGCAATTGGGCAGGTGTTGCTGGTGCCTCCTGGGAGTCTCAGTTTCTTTGCACGAGGTCTCCCCCACATTCCATTTTGGAAAGGAGAAAACCTTCTGAAACCACTTACTTGGTTCAGCTCCGTATCCTTGACATTCTTGAGCATCACTCTGTCATGGGAGTGACGGAAGGAAGTACACGGCTGCACTGTGTATGTCGGCGCAAATGCAGAGAAAGGACTCCCGCAGGTGCATGGGGCAGCTGCTAATGAGGGTCTGCTCTGAAACCGAATGCTCTCTTGTATATTACAGGCGATGGAGTTCGAAGGCTGGGCCGACGCTCTGTTTCTGCTGCAGTTTACCCTCTCCTGTGTGATGGGGTGAGCCTTTGCTGCCTTGTTAATAGATGGGTTTCCTAGAAAAGTTTGTTCTGGACTCCTTAGGGTATCTAAACCATGCCTGTTCTCACCTCCGTATTTTTCTGGTATTTTCCTCAACACATCAGTTGTCGCTGCTTGTGATTGAACCTGGCAGGCATTGGAGCAAGGTGCTTCAAAATAGAGTCGACCTGGGGCCTCAAGACGGAAACCTCAGTGCCAGTCTGAGGGTTCCGCCTGCTGCCACCCAGTTGTTAACTGGCATCCCTTCTTAAAGTGGTGTTAGTTTGTCTTTCGTCCTTAAGGATCACTCTGGCCTTCTTCCTGGCCCAGAGATCCGACTGCCCTCGTGGCATGTGGGCAGCTGAACAAGGGTCTCTAAGCCCTGTGCTGTCTGCCTGGCTCAGGTGGATGTGGAGGAAGCGTGATCTTTGAAAAGTACTCATTGATTACGAGTGATGCTTTCAGGATTTTGGTGAAGATGGCACAGCAGAACACCTGCTGTGGACATGTGTTTCTTTTAAGCAAAGTTTTTAAAAAATCTGAAGCTGCAGCCCAAGCAGCAGGGAGGTGGGGGAGCTCGCAGTTGGTCAGAGGCCAGAATGTGCTAGCTTGGGCAGTGCCGCTTGTTTCTCTTGGCCAGAGATCGTGGAGTAAGCAACTGGCTCCTTCTTCAAACACACTGTTTCTTTCTCCATTCCAGGTTTATCTTGATGTACTCCATAGTGCTCTGCACTCAGTATAATTCTGCTCTTACAACTACAATAGTTGGCTGTATTAAGGTGAGTTGGAAATAAAAAGTCCTGTTTTCTTTTTGGAACGTGCTTTATTTGAAAATTGTGCTTCTAAAGCTCATCTGGCTGTGGCCTCAAACCCCATGATCATGATAGTTTGGCTAATTTTGGTGACAGTTTCCAAAACAATGCTTAAAACCTCAGGCTAGACACAGTTTCTGCTTGCAGGCAACTTAGCTCTGAGGGGTAAGGGAAGAGAACATGGTATTATCTGAGAGTAGAGGACCAAGGAGAACTGGGCCTCCTCCTGCCAGGGCAGCGAGGTCACGTGGCACTGAGAGAGATGGCCCTGGAAAGGCCCAGTAAGACCGCTTCTGTCCTCAGCCTCGCTGAGTTCTGGCTGGCTTATAAGGAGAGGATGCCTGCCACGAGCTGATCGAAGGAGGTTCCTAGCCTGAGCCAGTCCTTCCACGGCCCACTTTTAAAAGCTGGGTCTGGCATTTCCAGTGATATCATTTCCTCCTGGTCCATTTTATTTGAGGGTGACTCGCTGGTCTTTAGCCAGGCAGCCAGGTTGACTTGAATACTGAGTTAGTGGCTTGAGGCCTGAGGACTTCTCGACGGACTTTGTGATTCTGGGGCTTTAGGATCGAAGAGGCCACTGCACATCTGAGTTTCTAATGAATTAGCAAAGTGGACTTGCTTTCCGAAAAAGGCAAGACAAAGAGAGAGGTCCTTGATCATTGGGAAAAAGAGGGCCTATGACGGCCTTTCGGGTGCCCACGCAGTCAGTAGTGAGAGAAGAGGGTTGGAGAGGTAGGGTTTCTTCTGGTGTGCTTCTCTCGGCGCCCCCGCTGCAGTGCTACCCGCTTCGTTACATTTTAGAAATAGAGTGGGTTAAAACTCCAGAAAATCTGTGACTTAAAAATCCTGGAACTGGAAGTGTTTGGCGTGAATAGCGTTCTGTATTAAGCTATAACAAGTTAATTGTGTGACTTCCCCCAGAAAACCTGAGGCCATCTGCATTTGGAGAACTGGGCTGGCCGAGACAGGGTTAGCCCCTAGGTTAGTTTTCAGCTGTGTTTGATTTTGCAGAGTGAATGCTTCAAAAACATAGTAGAAGGCTTGTTTTCACATGAAGAACAGTAAGAACCTAAGAGAGGGGCTGGCGCTGGCGCTGTGGCATAGCGGGTAAAGCCACTGCCTACAGTGCTGGCATCCCATTTGGGTGCTGGTTCGAGACCCGGCTGCTCCACTTCTGATCCAGTTCTCTGCTATGGTCTGGGAAAGCAGTGAAAGATGGCCCAAGTCCAGGAGCCTCACTGCCCAAGAGAAAGAGAAAGGTCTTCCATCCACTGGTTCATTCTCCATGGCCGCAATGGCTGGAGCTGGGCCGATCTACAGCCAGGAGCTTCTTCCGGGTCTCCCACGCGGGTGCAGGGGCCCAAGGACTTGGTCCATCTTCTACTCTCTCAGGCCACAGCAGAGAGCTGGATCTGAAGTGGGGCAGCTGGGATTCCAACTGGTGCCCATATGGGATGGCAGCACTGCAGGCGGCAGTTTAACCTGCTATGCCACAGCGCCAGCCCCAATCTTTTTTTTTTTTTTTTTCAAGATTTTATTTATTTATTTGGGAGGCAGAGTTACAAATGGAGAGACAGAGAGAGAGGTCTTCCATCCATTGATTCACTCCCTAAATGGCTTCAACGGCCAGAGCTGGGCCAATCTGAAGCCAGGAACCAGAAGCTTCTTCTAGTTTCCCACATGGGGGCAGGGGCCCAAGCACTTGGACCATCTTCCATTGCTTTCCCAGGCCGTAAGCAGAGAGCTGGATCAGAAGAGGCGCAGCCAGGACACAAGCTGGTATCCATATGGGATGCCAGCACTGCAGGTGGAGGCTTAACCACTATGCCATAGTGTCTGCCCATAGTTATGTTCTTGTTAACATGAAATCTATACTTTCCTTTTGATGTATGTTCCTCCTCATGGTAGTCCAAGAATTCCATGACTTAGTCAAACTCTAGAGGGAGTGGAAAAACTGGATTGTTTGGTTAGTTCACCGTTGCTCCTGTTTCTCACTGCTGCATGGGATCTCTGTTGAAGCATGGCAGGCACCTTCAGACGCATTGGAGCCACTGGTGCCCTTGCTGGGCCGTGGTGGAGCTTCTACCCTGGCCTCCCAGTCTCAGCCTGTTCTGAATCGTTAAGCCTCCTTCTGTGCTTGAGGGTCCCAACTCTGCAGACCCTGGGATCAGCATTGTTTGCTTCTCTGGCGTGGTGGGAAAATCCCGTAGGAAAACTAGCTAAAAGTGGCAGTTCTTAGGCTTATCCTAGATGTACTGAGACAGAGTCTCCAGATACAGCCTGGAAATCTGCATTTTAAACAAGGTTTCCAAACAGTGCATAGGTATACTGGAGTGTGCAATTTGTAATCTTTAATTTTGGGCCGGCGCCGTGGCTCACTAGGCTAATCCTCCGCCTTGCGGCGCCGGCACACCGGGTTCTAGTCCTGGTCGGGGCGCCGGATTCTGTCCCGGTTGCCCCTCTTCCAGGCCAGCTCTCTGCTGTGGCCAGGGAGTGCAGTGGAGGGTGGCCCAAGTGCTTGGGCCCTGCACCCCATGGGAGACCAGGATAAGTACCTGGCTCCTGCCATCGGATCAGCGCGCTGTGCCGGCCGCGGCGGCCATTGGAGGGTGAACCAACGGCAAAGGAAGACCTTTCTCTCTGTCTCTCTCTCTCACTGTCCACTCTGCCTGTCAAAAAAAAAAAAAAAATTAATTTTGAGCTACCAGGATAGACTCTTTAGGCTTCCTGATACCTGCTGTTTGGGGAATGTTGCTGTCTTGTCCTGGTAGCCTGTCTTGCGTAAGATGCCCTAGTATATATGTACAGGTTTTGTAACTTCTGATTCGGAGCACACACTGGACCCTGCCGCCTCCCTTTCTGAAGTTGTCTGGGCAGCTTATGTAAATTAATGTACTGTCTCCCTGGATCCCTGAATACACAGAGAGGTCTGTTACACACTTTCCCAGCTTTGCCCACTGGCCTGGTTTATGGTTACAGGAATTTTCCCTTGAAATAGTAAGAAAATCTGCTCTAAGGTAACTTGTGTCTTCATTCTTAGAGCCAGAGAGGCTGATGCAATTCTGAATGCTCTCAAAGGGCGCTCCGATATAAAAATAATTTTGAAAGTTGTTTTTGGCCTTTAAGAATGCCATAGCACTTTATTTTCCGTCTCTTAAGCCTAATCTGGAAGATCCCAGGTACTAAAAATGTTCCTGACATTTGCAGCTCATGGCGGTTGCAAGAGCAGAGGGGGAAGCTGTGACTTCCAATAAACATGAAAGAAGAGAGATTGAGAGGGATTGAATAATAACTTTGGAAAGCTGCTTTTCACTTTTGTGGTCTGAGGATGTCTACATGCCTGGCAGTGTTGGGAGAGGTGATTTGGGATGCACTATTTTGAGGCTTATTCCCATGCATTTTTTAAGATACTGAGGACAATTCCTCCAAAAATAAGTCTTCACGTTGATCAAGTCCTCTTTTTCCTTTTTAAAGAAAGATGCAAAGGTGTTGTCACACAAGCAGTTTTCCCATCCTCTGTCTCACAAGCCAACAGTTATCTCAGTGGAGAAGAAAGCTGACTTTCCTAAGACTGCTAAATATGTCTTTGTGTTTCCTGTCCCTGGTAACAGCGGTGCTTCTTTGTTCAGATTCATAATGTCAGCCCATACCACAAGGCAGGGAAAGTTTGATAATCTTGTTAGTATTTTTCATCTTGGTGAAAGCATTTATCTTTTGGAGGGCTAGATCGGGAACAGGTGAATGTCATTGAGTCCTTTAGTGTTCTTGCTCATCCTACACTCTTTCCAGGGTTGGTAGTGGTGGTAATGTGTGTTGATTTTTGTATTTTAAGGATAGGTATCTTGATCACCACATGGATGATTTTGTATATATATATTTGGAGGCCAATGCCATGCTCGTTAGGCAACTGAAGCTTCTGTATTTATATTTTAAAAGTTCAGCTAAATCTATGTGACAAAATATTGCCCTTTTCCATTTTAGAATATATTAATAACTTATATTGGAATGGTCTTTGGTGGAGATTATATTTTCACATGGACAAACTTCATTGGCTTAAATATCAGGTAAGTAAGAATTTTTAATTAAATATAACCATGTTGACTAGTAGAATTTAGATACGAATAGTGTCAAATAGTATCACAGTAAGGTTGCATTATTATTTTTTAAAATTATTCATTCCCATCTGCTGGTTATCTCTCCAAATGTCTGCAATAGCTCGTGGCTGAGGCTGAAGCTGAGAGCTGAGACCTCAATCCAGGTCTCCCACATGGGTGATCGGAACAATTACTTGAGCCATTACCTCTGACTGCCAGGGTCTGAATCAGCAGGAAGCTGGAATCAGGAGCCACAGAGGCATCAGGCATTTTGATACAGGATGCAGGCATCCCAACCACTTGACCAAACAGCCATCACTGGGCTGTTAGTTCAATGGCAGACTTGTTCATTTATGGAATGCCTTCTATGCACTAGATATTTAATGGCTCTACATAATGTATTTTATTTAAGAAGGAGGAGAAAATGCATTCATATGATATGCAACGTTTGGAGAACTTTTTCTGCAGGTTGAACTCCCAATGCTTACCCTTCAAAGAGCAGTCATCCAGTAGTTGTGCCAGATGGCAGTGAGTGTAGTATTGCCAAGAAGTTCAGTGCTAAATGATACTATCTCTGTCACAACTGCTTGTGTCTGACCTTAGACATATCACTGGCTTTCTTTAGACCTTACTTAGCTTTGTTAATGAAGGGGGTGACCTGCATTGTATTTCAGATCTTTCTCAATTCTAGAATTTTGAATGTCATTGCCAGAGATTTGCAAGCAAGGGAAGACAAGGAGTTATTGTTCATTGGGAGTAATGTTATATAGGATGAATAAGTTACACAAATCTACTGTACAACACAGTACTTATGGTTAACAATACAGTGTTGTGTGCTTAAAAATTTGTTAAGAGGGAAGATCTCATGGTAAGTGCTCTTACCCCCAAAAGAAAAACCTGCAGAGGGACATAGGGAACTTTTGGAAGTGATAAAGATGTGGTGACAGTATCACAGGTATGTGTGTATGCCCAAACTCAACAAACTGTATGCATTAAATATTTGCAAGTATTTTTTTATTTCAAACATAACTCAGTAAAACTGTGAAAAAAAATAAAACGGCTAGATGTATCTTTTTGTATTGTAGGCGATTTTTAAAAAAAAATTTAACATACATAAATATCATATTTATGAGATGTGATCTTTTGATACGTGTATAATATAAGGTTCAAATCAGAGTAAACATACCTTTCTTGGAACTGGCATTGTGGCATGACGGGTTAAGCCATTGCCTGCAACTGCAGTCTCCCATTTGGGTGCCAGTTTGAGTCCCAGCTGCTCCATTTCCTGTCCATGCTCCCTGCTAATGCTCCTGGGAAGGCAGTGGAGGATGACCCAAGTGCCTGGGCCCCTGCACCCATATGGGAGACCTGGATGAAGCTCCTGGCTACTGGTGTCAATCTGGCCCAGATTTGGCTATTGCTGCCATTTGGGGAGTGAACCCGAAGATGGAAGAGCTCTCTCTCTTTCCCTCTCTCTTCTCTCTAACTCTGCCTTTCTAATAAATAAAATAAATCTTAAGCCATATCTATCTCATCATGTATTTATCAGTTCTTTCTGGCAAAGAAATCCTTTATCCTAGCTTTTTATTTTATTTTTTTTTTAAAGAAAACTACATAGCCTATTTTTTAAAAAGATTTATTTATGTATTTGAAAGAGTTACAGAGAGAGCAGGAGAGACAGTGTTTTTCTATCAGTTGGTTCACTCCCCAGATGGCTACAATGGCCAGGGCTGGTCCAGACCAAAGCCAGGAACCAGGAGCTTCATCCAGCTCTCCAAATGGCTGGCAGAGGCCCAAGTACTTGGGCCATCACCTGCTGCTTTTCCTAGGCACATTAGCAGTGAGCTGGATTGGAAGTGGAGCAGCTGGAATTCAAATTGGTACCCATATGGAATGTCAGCACTGCAGGTGGGGCTTTGCTTGCTATGCCACATTGCCAGCCCCCACAGTCCATTCTTGTTTTCTTTGGTCACCCTAATATGTAGTAGAACACTAGTGCTTCTTCCTCTTATATATCTTCATATCATTAATCAACTTTCCCCATTCCCTCCTTCTCTACTCTCCACAGCCTTTGGTAATCACTATTCTACTATGAACTTCTAGGAGATTAGCTTTTTTAGGTTCCAGTTGTGAGTGAGATCATGCAATACTTGTCTTTCTGTGCCTAGCTTGTTTCACTTAATGTGATAGCCTTCAGTTCCATCCAGACTATTACAGATGACAAGATCATCCCTATCAGTGGCTGAGTAATTCCATTATATATATGTACTTCATTATCTTTTTAAAAATATTTTATTTAAGGTATACAGATTTCATGTATTTCATATATAAAGATTTAGGAACATAGTGATACTTCCCACCTTACCCTCCCTCTCAACCATGCTCCCACCCTTCTTCCTCCTCCCTGTCCCATTCCCACTCTTAATTTTTACAAAGATCTATTTTCAGTTTACTTAATACTCATAAGATTATCCCTGCACTAAGAGTTCAACAAATAATATGAAGAAAAAAAACCACTATTCCTCAACAGTAGAGACAAGGGCTATAAATAATCAGTGAATCTGAAAATGTCAATCTCACTCCTATATGTTACATTTTAGGTACTCTTAGTTACTATGATCAGGAAAACATATGGTATTTGTCTTTTTGAGACTGTCTTATTTCACTAAATATAATGGTTTCCAGTTGCATCCATTTTGTTAGAAAAGATAGGATTTTAATCTTTTTTTACTGCTGAGTAGTATTCCGTAGTGTATATATACCATAATTTCTTTATCCAGTCATCTATTGATGGACATTTGGGTTGATTCCATATTTCAGCTAATGTGAATTGAGCTGAAATGAACATGGGGGTATAGATAAATCTTTCAGATGCTGATTTCATTTTGTTTGGGTAAATTCCCAGGAGTGGGATTGCTGGGTCCTATGGTAGATCTAGTTTCAGATTTCTGAAGTATTTTCATTATTTTCTACACTTGTAACCCCAGTTTACATTCTCACCAACAATGGATTAGGCTACATTGTTCCCCACATCCTTGCCAGAATTTATTGTTTTATGATTTTTGGATGATAGCTGTTTTAACCGGGGTAAGGTTGAACCTCATTGTGGTTTTCATTTTCATTTCCTGAGTGGCTAGTGCTCCTGAGCATTTTTTATGTGTCTGTTAGCCACTTGAATTTCCTTTTTGAAAAATGTCTGTTTAGGTCCTTTGTCCATTTCTTAACTAGATTGTTGTTGTTGTTGAGTTTCTTGAGCTCCTTATAGATTTTGGATATTAGTCCTTTATCAGTTGCATAGTTTGCAAATATTTTCTCCCATTCTATGGGTTGCCTCTTCACTTTGCTGAGTGTTTCTTTTGCAGTACAGAAGCTTCTCAGCTTGATGAAATCCCATTTGTCCATTTTGACTTTGATTGCCTGTGCTTCTGGGGTCTTTTCCAAGAAGACTTTGCCAATGTCCTGCAGAGTTTCCCCAATTTTCTCTAGTAATTAGATCATATTGGGTTGTAGATTTAGGCCCTTGATTCATTTTGAGTAGATTGTCGGGTAAGGTGTAAGGTAGGGGTCTTGTATCATACTTCTACTTGTAGAGATCCAGATTTCCCAGCACGATTTGTTCAAAAGTCTGCCTTTCTCCAAGGGATGATTTTAGCTCCTTTGTCAAAAATAAGTTGGTTGTAGATTCGTGGATTGATTTCTGGGATTTCTATTCTTTTTTTAAAAAAGATTTATTTTATTTATTTGAGAGACAGAGTTACTGAGACATAGAGCCAGAGAGAGAGAGAGAGAAGTCTTCCATTCTGCTGGTTCACTCCCCAAATGACTGCAACAGCCAGAGCTGAGCTGATCCAAAGCCAGGAGCCAGAAACATCTTTTGGGTCTCCTCTGCCCAAGTAACTGGGCCATCTTCAACTGCTTTCCCAGGCCTTGGCAGAGAGCTGGATTGGAAGTGGAACAGCCGGGACTCAAACTGGCACCCATATGGGATGCTGGCAATGCAGGCCGCAGCTTTACTGCTATACCACAGCACCTGCCCTGTGGAGTTTCTGTTCTGTTCCATTGGTCTACGCGTCTTTTTTTTTTTTTTTTTTTTTTTTGGCCAGTACCAGGCTATTTTGACTCTAACTGCCCTGCAGTGTATCTTGAAATCTGGCATTGTGATGCCTCCAACTTTGTTTATGTTGTATAAGATTGCTTTAGCTATTTGGGGTCTCTTGTATTTCCATATGAATTTTATTTTAGTTTTTTTTTATTTTTTTCAAATTAAATATTTATTTAAAAATTTCATAATCTTCAAATCATTCATATATGTTAACAGCATATGCATTTTAAACTGAGATGTCCCCAAAATCAGTGATCTCAAATTTATGACTTCAGTCCATCATTGGTCCCGGATGGTAATAGTGGGATGATTTTGCTTTAGGATGGATAAAGGTTTTCTTATTTTTTTCCTGTTTAACCCCATTCCAGCCTGCTTACTTTATTTTTTTATTATTTTTTTTAACTTTTATTTAATGAATATAAATTTCCAAAGTACGCTTATGGATTGCAATGTCTTCACTCCCCCATAACTTCCATCCCACCTGCAACCCTCCCCTTTCCTTCTCCCTCCCCCCTTCCATTCACATCAAGATTCATTTTCAATTCTCTATATACAGAAGATCAGTTTAGCATATATTAAGTAAAGATTTCAACAGTTTGCACCCACATAGAAATACAAAGTGAAAAATACTGTTTGAGTACTAGTTACAGCATTAAATCACAATGTACAGCACACTAAGGACAGAGATCCTACATGAGGAGTAAGTGCACAGTGACTCCTGTTGTTGACTTAACAATTGACACTCTTGTTTATGGCATCAGTAATCACCCTAGGCTCTTGTCAGGAGTTGCCAAGGCTATGGAAGCCTTTTGAATTCACCGACTCTGATCATATTTAGACAAGGTCGTAGTCAAAGTGGAAGTTCTCTCCTCCCTTCAGAGAAAGGTACCTCCTTCTTTGATGACCTGTTCTTTCCACTGGGATCTCACTCGCGGAGATCTTTCATTTAGGTGTTTGTTTGTTTGTTTGTTTTTTGCCAGTGTGTCTTGGCTTTCCATGCCTGAAATACTCTCATGGGATTTTCAGCTGGATCCGAATGCCTTAAGGGCTGATTCTGAGGCCAGAGTGCTGTTTAGGACATCTGCCATTCTATGAGTCTGCTGTGTATCTCGTTTCCCATGTTGGATCGTTCTCTCCCTTTTTTATTCTATCGGTTAGTATTTACAGACGCTAGTCTTGTTTATGTGATCCCTTTGGCTCTTAGTCCTATCATTATGATCAATTGTGAACAGAAATTGATCACTTGGTGGACTAGTGAGATGGCATTGGTACATGCCACCTTGATGGGATTGAATTGGAATCCCCTGGTATGTTTCTTTTTTTTATTTATTTATTTTTTTGATAGAGTGGACAGTGAGAGAGAGAGACAAAGAGAAAGGTCTTCCTTTTGCCGTTGGTTCACCCTCCAATGGCCGCTGCGGCCAGCGCGCTGCGGCCAGTGCACCGCGCTGACCCTGGTATGTTTCTAACTCTATCATTTGGGGCAAGTCAGCTTGAGCATGTCCCAGATTGTCCATCTCTTCCCTCTCTTATTCCCACTCTTATATTTAACAGGGATCACTTTTCAGTTAAGTTTCAACACTTAAGAATAACTGTGTATTGATTACAGAATTCAACCAATAGTATTAAGTAGAACAAACAAAAAAATACTAAGAGGGATAACGTATTAAGTTGTTCCTCAACAGTCAGGGTGAGGGCTGATTAAGTCACCATTTCTCATAGTGTTCATTTCACTTTAACAGGTTTCCTTTTTGGTGCTCAGTTAGTTGTCACCGATCAGGGAGAACATATGATATTTGTCCCTTTGGGACTGACTTATTTCACTCAGCATAATGTTTTCCGGATTCCTCCATTTTGTTGCAAATGAGCGGATTTCATTGTTTTTGATTGCTGTATAGTATTCTATGGAGTACATATCCCATAATTTCTTTATCCAGTCTACTCTTTTCCATATGAATTTTAGCATCCTTTTTGCCAGATCTCAGAAGAATGTCATTGGTATTTTTTTGTTTATTTGTTTGTTTTTTAAAGATTTTATTTTTTTATTTGAGAGGTAGAATTACAGACAGTGCGAGGGAGAGACAGAGAAAGGTCTTCCACCTGCTGGTTCACTCTCCAATTGGCTGAAATGGCTGGAGTTGTGCCAATCTGAAGCCAGGAACCAGGTGCTTCTTCCCAGTCTCCCATGCGAGTGCAGGGACCCCGGGACTTGGGCCATCCTCCACTGCTTTCTCAGGCCACAGCAGAGAGCTGGATCAGAAGAGGAGCAGCCAGAACTAGAATTGGCACCCATATGGGATGCTGGCGCTGCAGGCGGTGGATTAACCTACTGCACCATAGCGCTGGCCCCTCATTGGTATTTTGATTGGAATTGCATGGAATCTGTAAATTGTTTTCAATAGCATGGACATTTTTATGATATTAATTCTTCCAGTCCACAAACATGGAAGATTTTTCCATTTTTTTGGATCTTTTATTTAATGTTTTATAATTTTCATCATAGACATTTTTTACTTGGTTAAATTTATGCCAAGATATTTGATTTTTTTGTAGCTATTATGAATGGGATTGATCTTAGACATCCTTTTTCAGGCATGGCATTTCTGTGTAAACAAAGGATATTGATTTTTCTGTGTCAATTTTATATCCTGCCACTTTACCACACTCCTTTATGAGTTCCAGTAGCCTTTGAGTGGAGTCTTTTGGTTCCCCTATATGTAGGATCATATCATCTGAAACAACAACAAAACGAACAAACAACAAAAAAAGAATCATGTCATCTGCAAATTGGGATAATTTGACCTCCTCCTTTCCAAATCACTTTAATTTCTTTTTCTTGCTTAATGGCTCTGGCTAAAATTTCCGGGACTGTGTTGAATAGCTATGGTTTGAGTGGACATCCTTGCCTTGTTCTGGGTCTTAATGGAAATGCTTCCAGCTTTTCCTCATTCAATAACATGCTAGCTGTGGGTTTGTCATAAGTTGCCTTGATTGTGTTGAGGAATGTTCCTTCTATATCCAGTTTGCTTAAGGTCTTCATCATGAAATGCTGTAATATTTTATCAAATGCTTTCTTTGCATGTGTTGAAATAATCACACAGTTTTGTTTTTCAGCTTGTTAATGTGATGTATCACGTTAATTGGTTTGTGAATGTTGAACCATCCCTGAATACCAGGGATAATCCAATCCCATTTGGTCCGAGTGAATAATCTTTGTAATGTGTTGTTGGATTCAATTAGCTGATATTTTTTTGAGGATTTTTGCATCTATGTTCATCAGGGATATTGCTCTATAGTTTTCTGTGTGTGTTATTTCTTTTTCTGGTTTTGGAATCAAGGTGATGCTGCCTGCATAGAAGAAGTTTGAGATGATTCTCTCCCTTTCAATTGTTTTGAATAGCTTGAGAAGAATTGGAATTAGTTCTTCTTTACCTGTCTGGTAGAATTCAGCAATTAAGCTATCTTTCCTGAGCTTTTCTTTTTTGAGAGAGTCTTTATTACTGATTCAGTTTCTGCCTTGGTTATTGGTCTGTTTAGGTTTTCTGTGTTTTTGTGACTTAATTTTGGTAGATCGTATGTGTCTAGTAATCTGTCCATTTCATCCAGATTATTTGATTTGTTGGCATGTAGCTCTTTATGGTAATTCCTGATGATTCTTTTATTTTTGTTTTATCTGTGTTACATTTCCTTTTTCATCTATGATTCTATTGATTTGGGTCTTCTCCTTTTTCTTTCTTTTTTTTTTTTTGTTGGTTAATTGGGACAATGGTGTATCAATTTTTTTTAACTTTTATTTAATGAATATAAATTTCCAAAGTACAGCTTATGGATTACAATGGCTTCCCCCCCATAACATCCCTCCCACCCGCAACCCTCTCCTTTCCCACTCCCTCTCCCCTTCCATTCACAGCAAGATTCATTTTCAATTCTCTTTATATACAGAAGATCAGTTTAGCATACATTAAGTAAAGATTTCAACAGTTTGCACCCACACATAAAGTGAAAAATACTGTTTGAGTACTAGTTATAGCATTAAATCACAATGTACAGCACACTAAGGACAAAGATCCTACATGAGGAGTAAGTGCACAGTGACTCCTGTTGTTGACGTAACAAATTGACACTCTTGTTTATGGCCTCAGTAATCTCCCTAGGCTCTTGTCATGAGCTGCCAAGGCTATGGAAGCCTTTTGAATTCACCGACTCTGATCATATTTAGACAAGGCCATGGTCAAAGTGGAAGGTGTATCAATTTTATTTTTTCAAATAAATAGCTCTTCATTTCACTGACCTTTTGTATTGTTTTTTGGTTTCAATTTAGTTTATTCTCTAATTTAAATATTTCTTTCCTCCTACTAATTTTGGATTTGGTTTGTTGTTTTTCTAGGTTCTTGAGATGCATTGATAGCTCATTCATTTGGTGCCTTTACAGTTTCTTGATGTAGGCATCAACTGCTATAAGCTTCCCTTTTAACACTGCTTTTGCTATATCCCATAAGTTTTGATATATTGTATCAAAATGTTACATGATACAAAATGTTGATATGTTGTATATGCTGTATAGCATTCATTTCCAGGATTTTTTTGATTTCTCTTTTGATTTCTTCTGTGACCCACTGTTTGTTCAGGAGCGTGTTGTTCAGTCTCCATGTATTTGCATGTGTTCTCCAGATTCTTGAGTATTTAATTTCCGGGTTCATTCCACTGTGGTCAGAAAAGATGCATGGTATGATTTCCATTTTTCTGAATTTGCTGACACTTGCTTTATGGCCTAGAATATGGTCAATCCTAGAGAAAGTTCCATGCACTGATGAAAAGAATGTGTATTCTGCAACTGTGGGGTGAAAGCTCTGTAGATATCAGTAAGGTCCATTTGGTCCACAGTGTAGATTAGCTCTGTTGTTTCTTTGTTGATTTTGTCTAGTTGGTCTGTCATTGGTGATAGTTGGTTTTTTGAAGATGACATGGTCATCCCTTTTCATGGATGATTAGTGTTCCGTTGTATAAATCCTGTATTTTTTTATCCATTCATCAGCTGATAGATATTTAGCTTGTTTCCCTTTCTCAGGTATTGTGAACAGAACTGCAATAAACTTGGGAATGCTGATAATCTTTCTTCAACAGAGTGAATTCCTTTCCCTTGGCTGTCCACTCAGCGGTGTGGTTGCTGGGTCACATGGTAGTTCTGTTTAATTTTTTGAGGAGCCTCCACCCTGCTTTCCACAATGATGGTACTAATTTGCACTCCCAACAGCGGGTTGGCAGGGCTTCCCCTTCCTCTACACCCTTGCCAGCACTTGTTAGCATTTGTCTTTTTGATAGTAGCTGATCAAACTGGAGAGATGTGATGTCTCATTGTGGTTTTGATTTTCATTTCCTGGTGGTCGGTGGTGTTGAGCCTTCTTTCAGGTCCCGGTTGGCCGTTTGCATGTCTTCCTTTGAGAAGTATCTACTTAGATCTGTTACTCCTGCAGCAGGTGTCCCACGTTGGAGGACCTGGATTTGATTCTTGGCTCTGGCTACCGACTTCAGCTTCCTGCTGGTTCAGACCTTGGGAGGCAGCAGGGATGGCTCTGGTGTTTGGGTTCTTGCCACTCACTTGGAGACTTGGACTGGGTTCCCTGCTCCAGCTTTGTTCCCAGCTTGGGGCTGTTGTTGGAGATTAGGGAGTAAACCAGTGGAGCAAAGCTGTGTGCGTGTGTGTGTGTGTGTGTGTGGCGGCGGGGCGGGGGGGGGGAGTGCTTCTCAGATAAAATAACAATCGATTTATTGCGCATCTTTCAATTGGACTGTGGCTTTTTTTGTTTCATCTTGTTTTTGCTATTGAGTTGTTTGAGTTCCTTGTATATTTGCAGGCTATTTAGAAAATAAAACAACTTTCTAGGAGCCTGAATATGTTGGAATATGACAACAAATGTTAAAGTAACATGTCAAAACGAGCATCTTTAAAATTCTTCTAGAACTTCTTTTTGTGTCATTCTCTGCTTTCATATTTTTAGTAATTTCTTATTGTTTTCATATTTTATTGTAATGATTTTGCATATCATATCTCCTTTTAAATTCCTGTTTTATTACAAATATAGAATAAGTGAAATGCTTTAGTCATCCAGTTAGCGTTCAGACTATTTGCAGAGTTTGGAGTTCGAATCATGGTATCTTTATTCAGGTATTGTTTTCATTACAGTGTACTTTTTAGCTTTTAACTAGAAGAGATATGTCTCATTTCTTTCCTACTTTTCTCTGTAAGATGAAGAATATGATTTTATTGTTGATAGTTCTTTTGATTTTCTTCCACTAGACAGAAAGCAGAATCAGAGGTAGGCATTCCACAACCCCACTCTCGGTCACTTTTTTATTTTTTAATGCAAATAACAGATTCATGAGCTACTGACTAGATTTCTCTTTGCTTGAAAATGATGTCGGTCAATTTCTGGTAAACTGTGCTTTGAAGGACATCTCTAACTGAACTCCAATTAAATGTAGACACATCTAACTCTCTGCCTCATTTTTTTGTTGTTTTAAGAAAAGTTCCGAAAGTCCTCTCTCTGGTAGGGTTCAAGTGCAGGAAACAAGAGCCTGCCTCTCGAGCTCTACCCAACTTTGTGCTTTATGGAGGTTTTTTTCCCATCACAGATCTATTCAGAGCTTGTCTTTCTCCAGCTCCCCTAAAGGCCTTCTTTCCAGTAGCTGATTCCAGAGTGCTCAGCCAAGCCAAAAAAAGCAACAGAGAAGGTGGAGAACAAACAGGAGCTCAGACCGAGCATGCTCCTGAGCGCCCATCACGCTCCGGGCCCTGGCCTGGGGCGAGGCCTGAGTAATGTTGCCTTTCCTGATGCTGACGTCATCGGCCTCTCAGCTGTGCCTGCTACACTTAGAATTTCTGGCACTCATCTTTGTCTGTGATTCTTTTCTTTTTACTCCACTGAAGAAAAATAATATATGGTTAAGTACAGTAAAAAATCATCCTTTCAAAAGTAGAGTTCTGTGCGTTTTGCAAATGCATACAGTTAACGTAGCCACCACTGCCATCACAAAGTAATTCTGTTACACACCTCAAACCTCTCCGTAGTCTCTGGATTGAACTGTTTCCACTTCCCTGGCGAAGATCTGTGTTCTGTCTCTATACTCTCCAGAATGTCATGTGGCTTTTGAGGCTAGCTTTTTCACTCAGCATACTGCACTTGACTTTCAATCTGATGTTGCATGTATCAGTTTTTACATTTTTATTGCTGAGTAGTAGTCTGTTATATAGATGTATCACAGTTTGTCCTTTTACCATTTGAAATATTTTTTTTTTTTTTTTTTAGTTTTTAGCTATTGTGTATTAGCCATAAACATTTGCTTAGATGCTAGTGGGTGAACCTAAGATTTAGTTTCACTTGGGTCACTGTGTTTAGTGTTGATATGCTAAGCGTATGTTTGATATCATAAAAAATTGTTTTCCAAATTGTCAGGACCATTTTACATAACTGCCAGCAACATGTGAGAATTTCAGTTTCCCTACATCTTGACCCATGGCATTGTCAGTTTTCTTAATTGTAACCATTTTTCTAGACCTGTAGTGGTATTTCATTATATTTTTAATTGAGTACTTAATGGTTAATGATATTGAGCATCTTTTCATGTGCCTGTGTATTTGCTATCTGTGTATATTCAGGTAGGATGGCTATTTAAATATTTTCCCCACTTTAAAAAAAATTTTTTAGCTAAGTTCTTAGAGTTCTATATATATTGTGGATACAAGTCCTTATCAGATATGTAATTTGGAAATACTGTTTCCCAGTTTGTGGCTTTTTTTTTTTTTTTTTTTTGACAGGCAGAGTGGACAGTGAGAGAGACAGAGAGAAAGGTCTTCCTTTGCCGTTGGTTCACCCTCCAGTGGCCGCGGCCGGCACACCGGGCTGATCCGACGGCAGGAGCCAGGTGCTTCTCCTGGTCTCCCATGGGGTGCAGGGCCCAAACACTTGGGCCATCCTCCACTGCATTCCCTGGCCACAGCAGAGAGCTGGCCTGGAAGAGGGGCAACCGGGACAGAATCCGGCGCCCCGACCAGGACTAGAACCCGGTGTGCCAGCGCCGCAAGGAGGAGGATTAGCCTAGTGAGCTGCGGCGCCAGCCGGTTTTTTCGTTCTCTTAACAGTCTCTTTTGAAGAGAAAAATTTTCGGGGGCTGGTATTGTGGTATAACTGAATAAGCTACCGCCTGCAATGCCAGCATCCCATATGGGTGCTGGTTTGAGTCCCAGCTTCTCTGCTTCTGATCCAAATCTCTGCTAATGCAGCTGGGAAAGCAGCAGAAGATGGCCCAAGTCTTTAGGCCCCTGCATCCATTCCGGAAACCCGGATGGGGCTCCTGGCTTCTGGCTTTGGTCTGGCCCAGCCCTGGTCATTATGGCCATTGGGGAGTGAACCAACAGACTGGAAGATCCTCTCTCTTTCTGTCATTCTGCCTTTCAAATAAATATCTAAAAGAATTTTTTTGGCCGGCGCCGTGGCTCAATAGGCTAATCCTCCGCCTTGCAGTGCCTGCACACGGGGTTCTAGTCCCGGTTGGGGTGCCGGATTCTGTCCCGGTTGCCCCTCTTCCAGGCCATCTCTCTGCTGTGGCCAGGGAGTGCAGTGGAGGATGGCCCAGGTGCTTGGGCCCTGCACCCCATGGGAGACCAGGAGAAGCACCTGGCTCCTGGCTTCGGATCAGCGTGGTGCGCTGGCCGCAGCGTGCCAGCACGGCAGCCATTGGAGGGTGAACCAATGGCAAAGGAAGACCTTTCTCTCTGTCTCTCTCTCTCACTGTCCACTCTGCCTTTCAAAAAAAAATTTTTTTTTAATTTGAAAGGCAAAGTGACAAAAAGGGGAGAGAGACCTTCCAAGTT
Organism: Oryctolagus cuniculus; assembly: GCF_051225735.1. Classification (NCBI taxonomy): domain Eukaryota; kingdom Metazoa; phylum Chordata; class Mammalia; order Lagomorpha; family Leporidae; genus Oryctolagus; species Oryctolagus cuniculus. Next base: position 106,162,751 of record NC_142873.1, read on the forward strand.
TCCTGGTTTACTCCCCAGTGGCTGCAACAGCTGGAACTGAGCCAGGTCAAAACCAGGAGCTAGGAACTCTATCTGGGTCTCCTTTATGGGTGGCAGAGACTCAAGTACTTGAGGCATTGTCTTCCGCTTCTGAGACACATTTTCAGGAAGGTGGATCAGAAGCAGAGTAGCCAACATTCTAAGATGGGCAGTGGGTCACAAGCAGAGTCTTAACCACTGCACTACAATTTGTGTTACAATTTTTAAATTTGATAAAGCCCAATTATCTGAGAAACCTTTGCCTAGCACAAGGTCATACTGATTTTTTTGTTATGTTTTCTTCTAGATATTATTTTATAGTTATATATATAACCTGTTTTGGATTAATTTTTGTATGTAGTGTGAAGTATGAATCAAGGTTCTTTTATATGTGTTATAAGATAGTCATTTGTTCCATTACCTTTTGTTGAACATATGGTCCTTTTTCCATTGAATTGCCTGATTTCTAGTACTATTCTTTTGCAGTTTTTTGTAGTCACCATTTTGTAAGTGTGAGAGTTAGGGAGGCTGAGTAACTTGAATGCATTCCAAAGGTGTGTATCGAGCCTGTTTCTATATGCCAGGCATTCTGCTCCAGAAAAACTTGGTGATTTCCTTTCATAGATCTGCTGATGCTACCCAGCTAGCAAGTATTATAAACCTGGTGGGCTGGACTTGAAGCCCAAGTTCTCACCCATTAATGTGTTCCCCTTAAGTAAACAACTGAACAAGTGTAACGTAGCCTAGTAAATCATACATGTGTTTATTGTCACTTTAGATTCTCAGCTATATATAGAGGACAGAAATCACTTGTTTTATTTATATTTGTGCCCATAAATCCATGCCAGGTCCATAATAGGCATTCAAAAATAAGAATACTATCCTATATTTTTCATGCTTACTTTGTGCAAGGCACTATCATAAATGCTCCATGCTTCATATAGTTCTGTGAGGCAGATTCTGTGACTGTTCCATTTCACAGAGAAGCTAAGACGCATTCCCTGCGTTACCCAGCCATTTTGTCTTCTCGTTCTTCATTCTAAACCTCAGAACTGGTTAGTGAATGATGAATAGATGAATGAGTAAATTTCATTTTCATGTTCCTTCATAATTACGTCACCACATTGATTACAAACCCTTTTTTTAAATAAAAGATTTATGTATTTAGTTGAAAGTTAGAGTTAAAGGGTGGGGAGAGAGACAGAAAGGTCCTCCATCCCCTGGTTCACTCCCCAAATGGCCACAACAGCCAAGGCTGGGTCAACCGAAGCCAGGAGCCAGGAGACTTCTCCTGGTAGCCCACGTGGATGCAGGCACCCAACCACTTGAACCATATTTCACTGCTTTCCTGGGCACACCAGCAGGGAGCTGAATTGGAAGCAGAGTGGCTCAGATTTGAACCTGTGCCCTCATGGGATGCCAGCACTGCAGATGGTGGCTCAGTCCGCTGCACTACAGCGCCAACCCCTCATTAAAAGCTCTTAAGCTAAGATCCTTTTGTATAACATAAACCATTTTACTATAGTCTGTGTGACCAGACCAGGGTCTGCACAGTCTCTGGACTGGGACATGGTGCAGCTCAGACTGTGAGGTTGATAGAGCTGGCTTCTGAAGAGTTTGGTCTAGCTACCTCTGCCCAGCACCTGGACCCATGACTCCTTCATTTTTGGAGCAACTTTGCCTGTTCCCTGGAAGTGTATGCTACTTCCTAGCTCCAGACTGCTGCTCCCTGGAATAATTTGATTCTCGTGGGACTCTTCTGGTTCCAGCCTTCTCCTGAAGTGAAGGCTTCGGCTTTGCCATCACTTGGTGGCTGTCTCATTTGGAGAGAAAGAAAGACATCTTTTGTGTTATCAGTTAGTCGCTCTTGATGTAACATCTTCCAGGCTCATTTGTAGAGTTCTGTATCTGAGATCTCATCAGAAAAACTTGTACTTTTGAGAAGGTTGTAGGGAGACCAGCTAGCCCCTGAATTTTATCATAATTCATGACCAGAGAGAACTACTCCGAAATACAGCAAAACTAGTGTTGTTTCTGATGGTGCCACTAGCAAACCATAATTCACTTTTCATAAGCTCCGTTTTCTCATCTAAGTATATAAAACGTGGGGTCTGAACTAGAGTTGTATATTCTAATTCTACCACTAACCTTCTGTGATTCAGCCTGGAAGTCCAGTGGGAAATGTGTCATGTGGTCAGTAGGTGTGAGGCTATTTTTAGGGAGAATTAGCAATTTGAAGGAACCTTTTCCAAGTGTGGAAAACACATAAAATGTGTTCTCCTTCTAGTTGTAATGGGAATCCTCCACCCATGCTTAGTTTTTTTTGTTTTTTTTTTTTAAGATAAAGAGCACGGAGGAAAGGGAGAAAATGATGGAAATATATAGGTAGTTTAAAGTGTCAAAGATACCGGTAAAGAAGAAAACTGTTCCTAATCATTTAAGAAAACTTCTTTTAAAAAGATAACACTGAACAAAAGGATAAGTGGGGAACGTGTACTTAAACCCCTCATCATATGTACATGGCTATCTTACCAGAATTCTGATCTCAGCATTGGCTGACTCCTATCCATTAATAAAGCAAATCATATCCCTGTCAAGGGCTTTGAGTTCCAAAGATATCGCAGCAATATCAGGGAGTCTTTTTTTTTTTTTTTTCTAATTGTTGAGAAAACTTCTAAAACTACTGGCAGATTGAATGTTTCACATCCTGGCCAGACTTCTATGACTTAAAGTTCTTCTATTTTTAAAAGTATGTGCACCAACCAACCAACACGTAACCTTAGTATAGAGATGACATAAATGATAGATATCTGGGAAGGCAACAATATTTGTTGAACACCTTATATCTGATGACCATCTTTTTTTTTTTTTTAATTTATTAATTTATTTATTTATTTGAAAGGCAGAGTTAGAAAGAAACGGACAGACAGATAAGAGATCTCCATCCTCTGATTCACTTCCCAAATGACTATACCAGCCAGGGCCAGGCCAGGCCAAATCCAGGAGCTTAAAAGTCTGTTTGTCTCCCATATGGGTGACAGGGGCTCAAGTATTTGGCCATCTTCTGCTGCTTTCCCAGGCATTAGCATGGAGCTAGATTGGAAGTGGAGCAGCCAGGAGTTAGCCAGTGCTCACATGAGATGCTGCGCTGCATTCGGCAGTTTAACCTGGTAGGCCACAGTGCTGGCTCCCTGATGGCCATCTTTTGCTGTGTCATTTTGTTAAGTCATTGCTCATTTCACTTCATAATAAATTGAGGCTCAGAGAAGTGATATAACTTGGTCACAAAGCTACCATAGTTCAGAAGCAGAGCTGAGGTTCTGATCTTGGTCTTCTCCTTCTTGTCAGCATCCTGTTAGTCATGGGAGAGTTTATGGGATAAGAGATGAAAGTGACTTCTTGTTCTAAACATTTCGAGTCTCTTTGCTTGCCTCCTGCATGATTAGTGGTTTATTTTTCTTTTCTGATCTCCCTTTGCAGGCAGGGTGAGAATCAACTGAAGGAAGTAACTGCTTAGTGCATAGCCAAACTCTATACACATTTCCTTCTTGAGAGAATGTATAATCTAGCTAGGAGGATGTATTTAATCCTAAACAAGTATTTGCTGGGTGCCCTGCACACATCACACAATGTTTCAGGCAGTGGGTATAGAGTGGCCATGGAAACTGATTGGAATCTTTGCCCCCTGGATACTGATCTGCACCCTGAAGCCCTGGGGCTGTGTCCATCACTTGGTTTCATCTTTCTAGGCCTGGTACTACATCCTGGACTTAATCCCTTGTCCCTCCCCAAGTGGGAAGCATCTCTCTCCACACTGTGCTGCTTGGAGGTGGAGGAAGGTTGACATGACCAGCTCCTTGCTTTCTGCCTTCTTCAGTGCTTCTCCACCAAGACCAGGCACAATGGTCTCTAGCTCTTGTAGACTGGTGCGTGAATAGTTGCCCAAATTGGTGTCAGCAGAAGGTCTTACTAGCCACTCTCTTGCTCTGCCCTCCAAAAAATCTTTTATTGTTGCTAAGAGTTGACGTTCATGACAGTTGAACAGACTACCAATAGTCTCTGTTTTTCTGTTCTATAATTGATTTTATGTATTTTTTCATTAATATAAGAACAGATTTCATGTGGTTCATAGATATAATTCTGAGAATATAATGGGACTCCCCTCCCTGTGTTTTGTTTTTGCTGTGGTTCTTTGAGTACCTATGTGGCAACATTCTCCCTGTGTGTTTTGTGCTGTGTTAATTCCCCTTTGTTGGGTTTGAATGTTTGTGTCCCCCCAAGCTCCTTTGTTGAAATCCCAGCCCCTTGGGTGATGGCATTGGGAGGTGATTGGCTCGTGGGGCTGGAGCCCTCGTGAGTGGGATTAGTGTCCTCGTGAAAGGGATCCCAGAGAGCTCCCTCAGCCCTTCCTCAATGAGAGGGCTCGGTGCAAAGTCCCTGTCCATGAACGAAGAGGGTCCTCCCCAGACACCACATCTACTTTAATCTTAGACTCCCCAGACTATAGAACTGTACAAAATACATTTCCGTTGTTTATAAGCCCCCTGGGTTAGGGAATTTTGCTTTGGCAACCAGACACACTAAGACCCTTGTTAGTATAGTGCCCTGCCTTTGGTTAACAGTGCCTCTGCCCTGTGCTGTGTGACTGTCAGGGCTGACGAGGAAGGTGGTAGAGGGGGATGAGTATTCACTGACTGCCTGCTGTGTTCCAGATGTGGGGCCAGGTCCTTTGGCATGGGATTTCACTTAATCTCAGACAAGCCTGGATACATGGTAGTTTACTTATGTCATTTAGTACAGAACTGGAATCTCAGAGAGATTACTTAATTTCCTTAGGATTTCAGAGTTAGTAGTCTATTTAGGGTTTGAACCATCCCTAACAAGGGGCCATTTTTGTTGTTGTCGCACTGACTATAGTAGCATTGTGGGGTCTAGGTTCATCTGAAAAACTAAGCCTGGAATAAATTCCAGGGTATTCCTTGTCATTTTTCTTAAAGATTTACTTTATTTATTTGAAAGAGAGAGTGATATAGTGTGAGAAACAGAGAGAGAGAGAGAGAGAGAGAGAGAGAGAGAGAGAGAGAGAGAGAAAAGAGATCTTCCATTCACTGGTTCTTTCCCAAATGCCCTCAAGGGTTGGAGCTGGGTCAGGCAGAAGCCAGGAGCCAGGAACTTGATCCAGGTCTCCCACATGGTTGGCAGAGGCCCAAGCACTTGGGCCATCTTCTGCTGCCTTCCCAGGCACATTAGCAGGGAGCTGGGTTAGAGCAGAGCAGCTGGGACTAGGACCAGCGCTCTGATATGGGATGCTGGCGTTCCGAGAGGCACTTAAGCCACTGCGCCACAGTGCTAGTTCCTCCTTTGTCACCTTGTATCTTGTACTTCCCTGTGACCAGCAAAGGCTGTGTGGACAGGAAGAAGAGGACGTTGTGATACTTTAGATTGTTGTGGGAGGGGGGCACTAGAGAAGGAGCAGGCGAAAGAAAGCAGTGGCAGCCGTGCTGCTGTTCTGGAGGCAGGGTGGGGTTAGGGGGCTAAGGGCAATTGAGGATACACTGGAACTTCCCAGAATTTTTAGCTTCGGTTGGGCAGGTTTCAGGAAGACGTCTCCTGGGGCCCAGCCCAACTGCCAGGGAAGTCATAGGCTGGAGGCACCAGAAATTTCCAGGAGAGTCTGTCAAACTCCAAAAAGACCAAGTGGAAAAAACCTGCCAGATTAAGGAAGGATGAAGCCCAGTGAACACCAGTGTGTCAGGACTGGCTCCCGACGGCCCTTTGTTGAGTGGGCTCCTAAGGGACGGTCAGCTCGCCAATTACTGTGGTGCTCCAAAGTGCCGGTCCCTGTGCAAGAGACCCTGTGGAGTTAGAACAGGGACTCGGGGAATCTGCAGCCTCCTGGGGACAGAATAAGGCCAACTGATGGAAGTATCAGATGGAGTAGGGCCCATAAGGGATACAGCCATTGCCGTGGTGAAAGACTGACCTGTGTTTTATTAGGAAGCTTTGTGATCCTGAACAAGTTATGGCTCTGGGACTCAGTTTCCTCGTCTGTAAAGTAGGCATCTTGCAGGAGTAGTGACCTTACAGGAATATTGCAGTGGCAGGAAACATGGAACGTGCCTGACACATACCAGACTTGACTAAGTGGTCTCTGTTTGATTATTAAGGGCTGTGGGGTTCAGATAGGACGAGGAAGAACCTGGAGGTTGGAGGAAAGTTAGATAGTTAGGGTTGACCAGGGTCTTAGAGAAGGGGTAATAATTTATAGGCATGTGCAGTCCAGAGCCAGTACCAGCTCTCTCTTCCTTCACAGTGGGAGCAGGAGCTGCTCTGGGGTTGGACTGTCAAAGCCCAGAAGAAAACAGAACAAATTTCACTTAAGCAGCAAGTTGATGAGTCAAGTAGGCAGAAGATGAGGGCCAAACCCAGGGCACGAACATCCAAAAGCAGAGCGCAGCCCAGGCATCCAGCTGACTGGGTCCTGGGAAGAGGTCTCCCAGAAAAGCAAGGCTGGCCAGGCCGGGCCATGCCTGTCAGCTCTGGTGGCTCCTCCAGTTCACTTTCAGCACAGTGATTGGGGCAGGAGTCTGTGGATCCCAGGTGGGTTTAAGATCCCTGCAAAGAACAAACAGAATAATCACTGTCCCCGAAGATGATCCTTCATGGTGACAGGTGTGATGGGAAGTGTGGGAGACTGGAGACCAGCTGTCCAGTGCGCAAGGCTCAGATGCTGAGCTGTTCCCCACAGACCAGCCAGCTCTGGGACTCTCCCAGGGTCTGCGTGTTCACTCACTAGTTGCAGTGTTTTCCATTCTTAGTTTAAATAACTTTTATCTTGAGTCTTGACTGCTTACTTTTAAAAATTCCAAAAATACAAAAAAAAATCACCAGATAAAAGAAGTCATCTCCCCATTCACATGTAACCGCGGTTAATATTCTTGGTGTGTTCCTTCTAGACTTCTGTCTGTTCTGCTTCAGACTTGTGTACGTACTCATGTCTGTTTAATCAAATGGGATTAGACAGTGCTTAATAGTGTGTGAGGTTTTTCTCACTAAAGATGTCATTAGCTGTTTTCATTTGGTATTATTTTTAAGGATGCCTATTAATCCCATTGCAAGAACTTGTATAATCCCCTGCTGTGGGACCTTGGACCCTTTATCTAATGAATTTGCTATTTATGAGTTTTGGGGTTAACACTTTGTAGAGTGTTCCTCCTAAGATGCTACCGTCCTCCCTCTCTGATGGTGCTTTTCTGCTTTGTAGCATTGCTGGGAGCCTGGTGTATTCCTACATCACATTCACTGAGGAGCAGCTGAGCAAGCAGTCGGAGGCAAGCAGCAAGCTGGACACTAAGGGGAAGGGAGCCGTGTGACCAGAGGATTACTGCAGCTCCGTAGGCCCGAGATTGGGCCAGCAGACACTGGCAGTTCCTACGCAGAAACGGAGGTGTCTTGATCATGGAGAAAATACCATTCCTTTGCACTTGTACAATCTGAAGATTGATTGCTGCCTTTTAAATTTTTATGAGAGAAACTTATAATTGACTCTATTTTAAATATGTTGTTTGAATTAATTTATATTAGACGGGAAAATATCCTGGGCTTTTTAATTTATTTTTCTTCTATGCCGACAATGAAACATCAGTGTTTTGCAAATATTTTATTTCCTAGTTTGATATCCAGGGGTCCCTGAGAGCTGCATATTTTCATGTGCTCCAGCTGGAGCCTCGTCATTCAACTTGTCGCTGAGCCTGGAGACACAGCCTTTCTTCTGCTGGAAGTGCAGCCAGATTTTTGGAATTTCTCTGCTTTGAGTTTTATTTCCTACGGTTACGTTGTCTTCATGATATCATCACTGTGGCTGCCATAGAACACAACTTTGGCACTGAAAAAAATAGGTGGGGCTCTGAAGGGTATGGGCTTCCCTGAAAACTCAGGGGACGAGCAGAGTCCATTCCTGGAAAGTATGTGTTCCCTCTTTGTTGTGTGGATTGGGATCATGAAGGGACAGGAGTAGGTCTTTCACTCAGTTTTTGACCGACCAAACTCGCTAATCCAACTACAATGTGTCACGTTTGTGCTGGGCATTGTGCTAAGTGCCAGGGATACAGGGACGTCTTGGGAGGTGGCCGAACGCTGTTACTGCTGCCATAGTGACTGCCGGTAGGATAAAGAACTTGGCTCTGTCAGTCCATCCAGGAGACCTTGTGACTAGAAGCGGGTTGTTTCAGCTCGCAGAAACTGCAGACATGTACCTGGGCCTGGAAGCCCCTGCCCCAGCTCGTCTGCAGCAGCGGGCCTCCCCATCCCAGGAGCGAGGTGAGCGCAGGCGAGGAGCTGCGTTTTGTAAACCAGGGCAGCCCACCACTGACCCCCTTCTTCTCAGAGAAAATGGAGGACAGGCAAGGTGACCGCCATCTGTTTCCGCATGCCACCGTCCATCTGGGTTCCGTGGCTGCTGTTTCAGCCCCGTTACAGTTTAGCATGGCGATGTCCCATGTTTCAGAGCCTAGGGTTTGAGGAGGAAGGCTGTTAGGGTTGGCCTTTCTGTGGCCACGTGAGTGTTACAGCTGCCGTCCCTCCCCTCCTTCTCAGCGAGGAGCACACCTCTCTCCTTTGGACACGCCCGCCTGCATCCCGCGCCCCTGGGCTCACTTCATGAGCTTGTCAGCTTCTCTTCAGACCAGTTCTGTGTTCTGGGAAGGCAGCCTGAGTTGCCTCTTTGGAGGCAGGGGTCGTGAATCGTGCACAGTCTGTGACTTGGTGCTGAGCGTCTTTGCCCAGGCCCATTGTGCGGTCAGTATGTCCGAGGCTGGGTACCTGTAGGCTGGTGTGCAGGCTAGCTTCTGTTTTACTGGTTTTGGAATCCAGTGGGCTCAGCTGACCTGAACAGTTGGTACTTTGGTATCTCAGAAAGAAACAAAAAGGATTTTTTTTTCTATTTCAAAAGTTATATTGAGGTCATTCCTGTCTCCCTGGTTTTGGTTTGTCGCTGTGAAAGCCTGGCCAGTGGTGCTTTGTTCCTAGTGTGAGCCCTGCAGTCAACTCTGAAGTTCCAAGTTCCGTGTGAGAGCCATAGGCCCACTTTTTTTTTTTTTTTTAAAGCATCATCTGACTTGAGAATAGGATAGAATCTTGTGTCATGGATCCTGTTGCCCGTCTTTTACCTGTAAGAAAACAAGCCTCAGAGAAAACTGACTTATCAAAAACCAAAATCCGTGTGCTTGCCCTTGAACCAGGCTGTCATTTGATTAACTGCCCTTCCCCTCTTAGGGGGTCAGGAAACTTTGCAAATCCGAGTGAGTGACAGACAGGTCATCCTCTGTCTCGGAGAGTTCATCTGACTTCCAGGCCGACCTCAGCTGATCGGCATTTCTGGCTGTGCGTGTTGCCTGCCATGGCCTGGTTTTTGCCGAGGTGCACTGGAAGTGCCTGGTGAGAGCTAATTTTGGCCATCTGGATCCTTCTGTCACATATGTGAAGCAGAGAACTTTGACACTGGCAGTGATTTTTATTGAGGAATTTCTTACTGTTTAGGAGGTGTTGGCCTAGAACCTGACCGGGGGCTGAACTGCTTCTTAGGGGTCAGGTTCCCTTGAAGACCTGCCACGGCTCCAGGTTTACTTGGGAAAATCCCGAGAAATACAACTTCACTAAATGTAGGTGACAGGCTTCTATACCTCAGGGACCTTGCTGGGCTGCCCCTGCTGGCCGAACCAAGCCGTGCAGCAACGGGGAGCTTCTTCCCTGTCCCTGTTCCGATTCCTGGATGCCTCCTTCAGCTGCCACCAACGTCTCGAAATAAGAGAGTGCAGCCTGGGTAAGATGGAGATAAAACAGACTGGCCACTGGTTTTGGAGTTGATGTTTTCAGTTATGTGCAGGCCTGTGTAATATACTGGAGAGGTACCGGGTATTCTGATACCCCCCAGAATGTCTACATTTTGCCCCAAGTTTGGTATCTTACCTGGAAAAAAATTCTTTGACCTATTTCTCTGTTGGGGGAAAAAGAAGCAGGTTAAATCCTTGCCCATGAGACAGATGAGCCGTGGTGGGAATTCTGAAAGCCAGATTCTGTGACTATCGACTCCTCTTCCTTGAATTAGTGAAAGTGAAGTCTTCCTTAGCCAAAATGCTTTTGGCAATGCAGGAAGGATTAGAAAAACCCTAGCTGGCCTGACTACAAATAGCCAGCAATGTCTCATGAGTTTCCATTGCCCCACGTGGCTGTTACTCTGAGTCAGTCATTCCGAGGGTTCAGCCTGCAGCACACCTGCTTGTTTTCGGCAGGCCTGTTGTTTCAGGCAGCTGTGGACGGTTTTGGTCGGGGAAGCTGAGGCACAGTGCTCATGGAAAGAATGGCGGTTTCACATGGGATCGGCTTGGCATGGTACCGAGGGCTTTGGGCCTGCCTCTACTTTCCTTGTTACGGCCTCATTCGGCGGGCAAAGACTTGACAAGCAGCTGTTGGACGCATGCCAGGCGTTTTGCTGTGCTTGGGGGAAACAGCTGAATTGGCATCATTCTTATGCTCGAGGAGCGGCTAATTCTCTAGCCAGGGCTGGTGGCCCGAGCCCTGCGGGGGAGAACTGAGCCAGAGGCAGGGTGAGCTGTAGCCAGAGCTGCTGCAGCGTCCTCGGGGTCACTGCTTCTCGGGGTGCCTCACCCACAGAGCGAGCGCAGGTCTTCAGGCTTACTCACTGTTTATGTGGCTCTGAGATGAGCGAGGCGGCTCTTCAGATTGCGAGAAGTGCCTGAGCCTCCTCCTCGGCAGCTCAAATCCTGACTTCCCAGGAACCCTGTGATCCTGCCTCCTCCAGGGAACAAGTCCGTAATGTATTTTTCCCTCCCTGAGGAGGAAATGGAACAAATGAGATAACTTAGCACAATGCCCAGTACGTAGTAGACACTCAGCAGACGTGGCTACCAGCACTATTGCGTGGTGAGACTCCAGGCAAAACAAGGCTGTCCGTTTCTTCTAAGAGGCTGAGGCCTGGGACGTGTGTGTCACTTCCTGAAGGAGGTGGCCTGGACACGCTGCGTCCAGATGCTTGAAGGTGACAGTGGGCCTTCTCTCTTGTTTATTCAATACCTTTCCAGGCAAAATTGTGGCTGTGTTGTGATGTGGGTGATTGACTGTACCTGTTTTTAAAGAAAGAATGAAATTGCTTTCACGCTGTGATGGTAAATTTCAAGTGAGGAAAACTGTTTTCTGCAAAGTACTTAGGTTTCCGAATGGGAGCTCAGTTGGCTTTCCCTGTGTGTCATCTTCGGTAGCTCCTGCACAGCCAGCCACACAGCCCTTTGCCCTCTCTGAATTGACTGCTCTTGACTTGTGCTGCCTGTTCCAGGCTGGTCTCAGCTGTCGGAGATGTGAGCTCTGGTGTTCCACCTGTCTTCTAGGACTTACTGTTTGGGTGCCACGTTGTGATATAAGGAGATATTCTACAGTGTTTTGTTTTTTAAGCTTTATTTTGAAGATAACTTTTTAAAGAGAAATCTACTGGTTAGATTTATTGTCTCACAAAAATATTTTTAGAGATTATTTGTTCACAAATGTTTTCTTTCTCATGCAGATGATCAACTGATTTTTGTCTACAAATGGTAGTCTCTCTCAATATTTTTTCAATATAGATTCTATTTACCAAATGACCATTCTAGTGTTTTTAAAAGGTACTGAGGATTGAGATATGTAAATTGGGTGACATAAACAAGAAATTATGTGCCTAAATATTTTTGTAAGTGTTAAATAAATACTTTTTCCTGAAAACATGTATTAAGATTCCTTCCTATGGGCACACACAGACTACTCAAGAGCCAGCAGTCGGCCTGTGTGTGAGGATGGCGCTCTGGTATGTGATGGAGACCAGTAAGAGAGAAAAGTTGCTTTCCATATGAAAGTTTTGCACAAGTAGTACACACTTGTGGTGGACTGGAAGGAAAGAATACTAACCTTTCTGCTTTCAGCATGTGTCATCTGCATATTCAGGCTTCTTAGTCTCCGAATGATTTTACTAGGCAGTAACCCAAAGTCAAATATGCTCAGCACGGAGAGGCATTTGGCATAGGCAGACTCGGAGAGGCAAGTCAGAGAAGCACATTAAGACATGAATTTTTTTTAAATAAAATTTACTGCCTTAACCATTGTGTAAATTCAACAGTGTTAAGTATATCCACATGTACAAATGATCTCCAAAAATTTCTCATCTTGCAGAACAGAAACTCCATACCATTCAAAAAAACTCGTTTTCCCCTCCCTTAAGTCCCTTGAAACCACCAGTCTTTCCATTTACATGACTTTACTACTGCAGGTCCCTCCTACCAGTGCAGTCTCACGGTGCTGTCAGATAGACGTGCCCGGCTCACCATCATGTCCTTTAGGTTCATCTGTGTGGCATGTGTTGTGTGTCACAGTTTGCTTTCCATTTACAGCTGAGTGATGATTTCATTGTCCATAGACACCACATTGTGTTTTTCCGTTCAGCTACTGATAGATACTCGGGTTGCTTGCACCTCTCGGCTGTCGAGAACAACGCTGCTGTCCCCATGGGCGCACAGATCTCTTTGAGGTCCTGCTTTCAGTTCTGTTCGGAATGTGCCCGGAAGTGAGATTTCAGTGACTGTACTGCTAACTGAGGAACCATCGCGTGGTTTCCCACTGTAACTGAGCCGTTCTCGCCAGCTCTGCCCCCGACTCCTCTGCACCCTCACCAATGCTTGTTTTCCGCTTTTTAGATGGTAGCTGTACTAGTGAGTGAGACGTGATATAACCCCAGTATAGTTTTCATCTGTATTTCCCTAATGACAAGGGATGTGGAACATCTTTTCATATGTGTTGGACATATATATATATATTTTTGGAGAAATATCTGTTTAACTCCTTGCCCATTTTTTTAAAATGATTGGTTTTTGTTGTTGAATTGTAGGAGTTTTTTTTTTTTTTAAGATTTTTTTTTTTTATTTGAAAGAGTTACAGAGAGAGGTAGAGACAGAGAGAGAGGTCTTGCATCCGCTGGTTCACTCCCCAGATGGCCGCAATGGCTGGAGCTGCATCTCTCTGAAGCCAGGAGCCAGGAGCTTCTTCCGGGTCTCCCACGTGGGTGCAGGGGCCCAAGGACTTGGGCCATCTTCTGCTTTCCCAGGCCATAGCAGAGAGCCGGATCAGAAGAGGAGCAGCCAGAACTCGAACTGGTGCCCATATTGGATGCTGGCGCTTCAGGCCAGGGCTTTAACCCGCTGCACCACAGTGCCTGCCCAAGAGTTATTTATATAATCTGTATTTTAACATTTATATTGTTTGCAAATATTTTCTTATTCTGTAGGCTGTCTTTACAAAGGTGGATGATAACATGATGCATAGAGGCTTTAAATGTTGAGGTAACACAATTTATCCACTTTTACAATTGTTGCCTGTGCTTTTGGCGATATATCTAAATCCACTGTCATGGAATTTTCCTGGGTTCTTCCAAGAGTTTTGTAATTTTAATCTTCTATGTAGCTCATATATGCATTTTGAGCTAATTTTTAAAAAAATATTTATTTTAAAGATTTATTTATTTACTTGAATGTCAGAGTTACACAGAGAGATAAGGAGAGGCAGAGAGAGAAGTCTTCCATCTACTGGCTCACTCCCCAGTTGGCCGCAATGGCCGGAGCTGTGCCGATCCGAAGCCAGGAGCCAGGAGCTTCTTCTGGGTCTTGCATGCAGGTGCAGGGGCCCAAGGACTTGGACCATCTTCTGCTGCTTTCCCAGGCCATAGCAGAGAGCTGGATAGTAAGTGGAGCAGCTGGGACTCGAACTGGTGCCCATATAGGATGCCGACACTGCAGAGAGAGAGAGAAGTCTTACATCTGCTGGTTCACTCCCCATATGGCCTCAATGGCTGGAGCTGGGCCAATCTGAAGCCAGGAGCCAAGAGCTTGTTCTGGGTCTCCCACATGGGTGCAGGGGCCTGAGCACTTGGGACCTCTTCCACTGCTTTCCCAGGCCATCAGCAGGGAGCTGGAACAGAAGTGAAGCAGCTGGAACACAAATCTGCACCCATATGGGATGCTGGTACTGCAGGCTGAGACTTAACCTACTATGCCACAGAGCCGGCTCAACCTGGGCTAATTTTTGTATACAAAGAGACTTCAAAAATTCATTGAAAACTGGAATTAAAAAAAAAAAAAGAGTTTGTTTTGTTGCAAACCTTGGAGTCCGTGCATGGTTCTTTCCGAATAGTACTTTCCATGAACTTTTTGAAGTTCCTGCATACAGAAAGCTGAATGGCAAACAGAGCAGCTGGGACTTGAACTGGCCCCTAAATGGGATGCTGGTGCTGCATGCAGCAGCTTAACCCGCTGTGCCACCACACCAGGCTCGGTGCGTGCTCTTTGCTGGGCTATCTCACGTGGCTTCCTCGCAGCGGAGGGTTGTCTGCTTTGGGAACAAGGTGTCACTAAATGGAGCAGGATGTGGAGCTGGTGCCTTTGCCTCCTCATAGCAGGTTGGCAGCTACCGGGTGCCCCCAGTTCTTGTTCCCTACAGTTCTCATGACTTGGCGACATTCTCTCCAGTTATCCATGCATCAGGCCACAAGCATGTTTTACAGATTAAGCTGAAGGGGGTACAATTGCCCTGCATAGTGATGGAACCACATATAAACCTCTGACTCCAAATGCCTTGGCATCTCATGGGCAATGCGAGGTTCTTGTTTCTCTTAGTCTGTCTCTAACACGCTTGGTGGCACGTTCATCACCTGTGCTTGCTTGTCCGATGCCATTCTTCATTCAAAATTCACGAACCATGGGTTGAGCGCTGAAGCGTGGAGTTGGAGGCTGGGTGCATCTGCACGGCAGACAGCCGTGCCTTTCCTGCTGTGCTGCTGACGCCCTCTTGTGGCAACAGCTGGTATTGGGGGAGAAACGCTTTGCTAAGAAGGAAAAGCGGATAGTGTGTAAAGTAGGTTTGCCCTGAAATGAACTTTTGCGTGTTTGGTACTTACAGCCCTTTACTGACGCATAAACGGTAGCTTAAGCAAAGCTAAGGGATTTGTGTCCCTCAGCTGAGAACTTCAAAACCTGCACTTTCATCCAAACACCCTTTTCTTTCCAAAGAGAATACGTTCCCAGCAACATCCGGTGTGTTACAAGGTGGCAGTAGAGGGGTTTTGCAGGAGTGCCTTATGTCTGTGTACCCTCAGGCGATTTAGTCATTTATTTTGAGTGAATATTTTTGAGGACAGTGATAGGATCATCAAAGTGTATTGAGAGACGTGTAAGAATGGATGAGAGGAGAGATCCGGAAGAGATAGGGGAAGAGCAGGTTGCTGCTGAAGCAGCTGTGGCCAAGGAGGAATGTCCTGGGGAATGATCGCCCAGCTCCTGAGTTCACGCCGCTCACCCTGAGCCGCGGGCGGGGCTGAGGTGTGCAGGCGCCCTGCACCTGCTCAGCAGTTCCCACTGCAGACCCGGCTCCAGCTCCCTCTGCTCGGCCTCTGAGTGGGTCGGAGCAGCCACTGAGTGGTCTCGTGCTGCTCTTCAGTGGCTGAAGCAATAATGGAAACAAAGATGGTGGAAAATAAATACCAGTTTCTGAAAAGGGGAGGGGGTGGAATGTTTCGTTCTACCTGGGAATGCTGGGAGAGTCTTGGTGGAGATACGCCTTTTGCACTGTTTCTTGGAGGACAGCTGGGATTCGACTGAGAAGATCCTGGAGGGGACCACCGTCCGTATTCCATGCCTCCAATACTTCTCCCCGTCTGTCCACATGGCGCATGCCCACGTCGCTGGACTTTCCCTGAGCAGCCCCTCTGAAATGGTGCCTGTCCTCACCTCGTTCCCTGTTCCTCTCCTATGGTGCTTTCTGTCTATAGCATGCGTCTCTAATCACACTGAAGCTTTATGAAGGCAGAGATTTTGGGTTTTGTTCACTGCAGTATCTTTTTTTTTTTTTAAGATTTATTTATTTACTTGAAAGAGTTACACAGAGAGAGAAGGGGAGGCAAAGAGAGAGTCTTCCATCTGTTGATTCACTCCACAATTGGCCGCAATGGCTGGAGCTGTGCTGATCTGAAGCCAGGAGCTTCCTCCAGGTCTCCCATGCGGGTGCAGGGGCCTGAGGACTTGGGCCATCTTTTACTGCTTTCCCAGGCCATAGCAGAGAGCCAGATTGGAAGTGGAACAGCCGGGTCTCGAACTGGCACCCATACGGAATGCCGGCACTGCAGGCGGCAGCTTTACCTGCTACTCCACAGCGCCGGCCCCTGCAGTATCTTTGACAACTGGAACAGTGCTTAGCCCGTTCTAAGTTCAGAAATGGTTGAATGAGTAATTTTAGACACAGAGTGGGCAATTAATAGTTTTTGAACCAGCCAAGGCAGAAACCTGGCCTCGTTCACATTTTAGGATGATCACACCAGCTGGGGGACTTGGACCATGTACTGTTATGTCAGGTTGGCAAATTCGTGT
Organism: Oryctolagus cuniculus; assembly: GCF_051225735.1. NCBI lineage: Eukaryota > Metazoa > Chordata > Mammalia > Lagomorpha > Leporidae > Oryctolagus > Oryctolagus cuniculus. Next base: position 106,179,220 of record NC_142873.1, read on the forward strand.
GTCATCACAGGCAAGTGGTGGCCTTTTGGTTACACACCTGCTCAAAGGCGGCAGAATGAAGCAAAAAGGAAAAATCTGCCAGCAAGATGGGCTCCCTGGCTACCAGTGTGGCTAAGTTGAGGAACTACCCTAAATCAGATTGGCCCTAGAACAGGGTCACAGGACCGTGACCATTGGCCATGTGGATTATCATCAGCTGCGGCTCATGGAGGGCAAGACTGGAGGGAAGTGTGGCAGATACAAGGCTGCTGTTCACTGAGCCCAGCCACTCCAGTATGGGACGCAGGCTTCTTAATCAGCATAAAAACTGCTAGGCCATTCACTAGGAGCATTTGAAAGGTGCTCAAGAACTGTCTGCAGTTAGAAAAAGATACTGTTTGCAAAGTGTCCTCTCTACCACACAGTAAAGACAAATTTATTGAGCCTTGGCTAGGTGTTGGGTAGGTGTTTTTCTTAGTATTGTACATACTGACACATTTTACTCCCCTAAACAATCCTTTAAAGTTAGTCCTGGGGCCTGCACAATGGCACAGTGGGTTAATGCCCTGGCCTGAAGCACCAGCATCCCATATGGGCGCCAGTTTGAGTCCCAGCTGCTCCACTTACTATCCAGCTCTCTGCTGTGGCCTGGGATAGCAGTAGAAGATGGCTCAAGTCCTTGGGCCCCTGCACCCGCATGGGAGACCTGGAAGAAGCTCCTGGCTCCTGGCTTCAGATCAGCGCAGCTCCGGCCGTTGCGGCCAATTGGGGAGTGAACCAGTGGATGGAAGACCTCTCTCTCTCTCTCTCTCTCTCTCTCTCTCTCTCTCTGCCTCTCCTCTCTCTGTGCAACTCTTTCAAATAAATAAATAAATCTTTAAAAAAAAATAAAAAATAGTCCTATTACTGTCCTTACTTTAGAGGAAAGTAAGGAAGCAGGGGAGAACAGTGGGGCCCTGAGCAAGTCCTTACACAAAATAGACATTTGCCCTAAGGCCCACCTTAGAATAATAGTAAAGTATAATGCTTCAGTGTTAAGAAATGTAAAATTGGACCAGTTTGTGGCATAGTGGGTTAAGAAGTGTAAATTCATTCTTTTAAGTCAAATAAGATCTGAGTTCCTATCTTGCCACTTAGTGAGAAATCCAGTCCCAGTCCTTCCCTAAGATTACAAAAGATCCAGAGGAACTGCCTGGTGCCTGGAGAACAGAGGGACCTTCTAGTCCCTCATGGCCACTGCTGAACTCCCTAGTGACTCGAAGGAGTCTCTTGAAAGCAGACGCCGCCACGGATCCGACTTCGGCCTGGTGATGGTGCTGTTCCCGTGCCTGTTGAGCCCAGCCTGTCTTCCTCGCCCCTTGTAAGCCGTTCCTCTGAGATCTCGTTAGAGAGGGGCTTGCATTTCTGCTATTTTCAGAGCCTACTACCTCCATCTTTTTTTCCAATTTGAGGGAACTTCGTGTCTCCAGAACTCAGACTTGGGAGAGACAAGCGAAGAGAATAGGCTGTTTGCAAGCAACAGGGGTTTCCTACACTACAACACAAAGACCAGACTTGGGGAAGCAGGTAAACAGCATCCAGATCATTGCAGAGAGCAACACCTTTAACTTTTCAAGGCAGCTCCGTTTCCTTATTTGTGAATTAGCATAAATGTGAAGATTGGTTTTTACTGCACACTGAGCGCAGTGCCTGCAACAGCAGTCACTTACAATGGCAGGCAGTATTTGCAGCAGGTTTCTTGTGTCTGGCTCATGGTCCTTCTCTGTGACTAGCACATGTTCCTTTTGAGCAATGCTTCAACTTTCTAGCCAAGTGAATCAAAAGGGAGCTGCCATCTTGTGTCGAAGACCTACCGGCCTAGCCACAAAGACAGGTTGGCTGATGGGTAGCTGATACTCACTCACTTCCCTGGCCACAAGGACTTACTAGGAAAGAGCTGGGTTAGCCACGAATCCATGTCAACTGTTAAGTGCTGTGAAGAAAAAGGACAAAGGGATCTGGCCCTAGCGAGCTCAGCTAGAGCTGCTGAGCCTTGGACAAGTCATTTATCTGTTTTGTGGCTTAGGTTTTCCTTTTTGTGAAATAAGAGGGCTGGGAGGCTCCAAGGGAACCACATCTGGGCTTTGGCAGGCTCTCCTCATCCAGTGACATGGGTACAGGCTTCCTGTTGGCCCCACAAAAGACCCAAAGTGTGCATAGTTCTGTAGTCGCTCTATGTGTCAAAACGCACCTGCTGGTTGACTTGCTTCTCTGCTAGTTACATAACGTAAAGGCAGTTGGGACAAACTGCCAAAAAAGTGCTAGCAAGAATTTAGAGGCTGCTACAAGTTTGTAATTCTGAAATCCATAGGTCCCTGAAAACTGAAGTTCTTCTTGTGTGTGATGCTAATTTGGCACCAAATTTTGACCTAAGATTTGTGCAACTATGAATGCATTTTTTTCAACTACAGCTTTTTTGAAACCGTAGGGTCCTAGTCCTTGCTGTAGATGTGTGTGTGTTTTTAAAGATTCCTCTCCAGGCTGGCACTGTGGTGCAGTGGGCTAAGCTGCCACCTGAAACGCTGGCCTCCTGTATGAGTCCCTGCTGCTCCACTTCAGACCCACCTCCCTGCTAATGCACCTGGGAAAGCAGCGGATGTACCATCCATGGGGGAGACCAGGGTGGAATTCTAGGCTCTTGGCTTCCACCTAGCCCAGCTCTGGCCATTATAGCCATTTGGGGAGTGAAACAGATGGGAAATCGCTATATGTAACTCTACCTTTCAAATATATAATTTTTTAAGTATTCCTTTCAAATTCTGGCCACAAAGGTTTTGGATTAGGGGATTGTAGACCTGCACTGTCACCGGGTCTTCATCTAGTACCCCAGCAGATTTTCCCATTGTGATCTCATTTTATAATCTGTGATGCTGGCACAGTGGTGTCTTCCTAATTTTCTAAATCGGCAGTTTTTAGTAATTTTGTTTACAACAAGCTTACCAATAGAGGCCAGATCACGAGAAATTTTGAAACATGGCAAGACTTTGGATGAATGGGACTGGGAAAAGCTCTTCAGTATTTTGAACAGGGGGGTTCTGTTTTAGGCTGTCCCGCGGCTGAAATGGAAGTATGGTGTGAGTTCCTGGGAGAGTAGTAGACGCAAGGTTGGGCCCTGGAGGCTTGAGGCTTGTTCCTCAATGAGAGTATATAGATTCAGACACCCTGTGGAAGTGTGGGTGACCAAGGCTGGCAACATTCATGCTCTGATGAAATATTTCTTCTCTCCTCAGCCCTCCCACCGCGTAACAGGATGTAGGGAGTGGAGAATGTCTAGGTACAAGATTACACACTCCATGGAGGTGCCGTTTCCCGCAATTTAATCAGGGAACCATTTGGGAATGGTTTTCAAAACTCTAGAGGCAGCGCTCTAGGAAAGTTTTCAAAACTCCTAGAGGCAGAGCTCAAAAAGAAAAAACAAAGGTAGAAGTCTTTATTTTTTAATTGAAGCCAACGCTAGGGTTACTGCTGCAGCGCCTGGATCAAAGTGCACCTTTATCTTACTGGATACAATTAAAGAATGGGGGCAGCTCAGGATTGATCCCCAAAGGCCGAGCAGAGCAGGCAATCACTGGAGAGAGAAGGCCTGCCCTCCTGAGAGCAGACGAGACAGTCATTTTAGGAAACTAAAAATAGGGCTAGTATGTTCAATGAGCAGATGTTTTCTCTGTAAGAGGCACTGTGCTTGAATCCGGGAGCGTGACAGGGACAGAAACAAATATGGACAGCTGGAGGCTGTCAGAGTGGACCAGCCACGCAAAACCCAAAGTGGCGCCTGTGACGATGTGTTATTTAGAGATTTTGTTAACAAGGGGGCCTGACCACAGTTAATTCCACCACTCAGAAATAATTAGTACTTTTGGTACACGACCATTATTTTTGCTAATCACAGATACATGAAAATACACCTCTTCCACAAAATAGGTATCATCTTGTGCTTAACAGTATTACAACTTCCATCTGCCACAATTTTAAGTGGGCTGGTTTATTCTCTTTGGCTCAGTACTAGCATTAGTCATTGTGGTGCAGGCCTCCCCCAAGTCAGAGAAAAGACATTTTCCATAGAAATAATGAAATGTGGTCATTATCTGCTTACCTATTAAATGCTTCAACTGCTTCTAAGTAACCATTTCAGGTTCTGCTTGCTACTACAGAGCAATCGTGTTAACCCATTAGAGGTAGAGCTCAGTTATTGTGTAGGAAAAAAACCACCAGCAGTAACTATATATGCATGTGCAGTATGGTTTCAACTCCTGTGGCCGTCATATAACATTAGAATTCCAATCAAATGTATGCACATAGCCATGTAAGGCAAAGAAGCTAAAACTGTATGTAAGAAAACACCTGTCTTTGTTCCGGGCCCAGTCTTTTTGGCTATGAATCCAACTAAGTCTTATGCTGGCATAAACGAAGACCGCTTCCTGGCCATCGTATCTCATCTCTGTTCACAAACTCCACTATACACCTTACGACTTTAGTAGACATAGCGCAAGTGTGATTTGTAATGTCTTTTACATGGAAACTTCACTGAACAGTGGAAGAAAGTGCAGGCAACAAGGAGGTCACATAGCAGATCAGCTTATGAAGCTAATTCAAACTGTTTTAAAGCTCAGTACTAGTCACTCAAATTTCTATCACTTACAAATACATTCAGAAGAAAATAAGAGCATTTCTAAAATACAAAACCTAAAAGAATACAAACCTAAAAGAACATACTCAGAATTCTGAATGCAACTATTAGCTCCTACCAAGAACTTACTTATGTTCACGCAATTAAGCCACAGTTGGTGAAAAGGGTAGGCTAAGAACTGAAACGTCTCTCTTTTTGAAATGTTTGTTCCTTTAACCTAGATTTTCCTGTAAGGAATTTTAAACAGCTGAAGATTAGTCTACTCTGATGCCATTCTCTTCTTGATTTCTTATCAGTTTCTAGAAGAAATAATGTCCAACTCAGGAACTAGATCTCTTTTTTTCCTCATAAAAAGGCCTCACCTCGGGGGCCCATACCGTGGCTCACTTGGTTAGTCCTCCACCTGTGGCGCCAGCATCCCATATGGGTGCCAGGTTCTAGTCCCGGTTGCTCCTCTTCTAGTCCAGCTCTCTGCTGTGGCCTGGGAGGGCAGTGGACGATGGCCCAAGTGGTTGGGCCCTGCACCTGCATGGGAGACCAGGAGGAAGCACCTGGCTCCTAGCTTTGCATCGGCACAGTGCCGGCCATAGCAGCCATTTTGGGGGTGAACCAATGGAGGGAAGACCTTTCTCTCTGTCAAATAAATTAAAAAACAAAACAAAACAAAAAAAAGCCTCATCTCTTCCAAACTTTAGAAAGTCTGGGGGCCTGTGCTGTGGCACAGCAGGTGAAAAGCCCCTGCCTGAAGTACCGGCATCCCGTATGTCCTGGCTGGTCCACTTCCGATTTCAGCTCTCTGCTAAAACGCGTGCGCCCACATGGGAGACCAGGAAAAAGCTCCTGGTTCCTGACTTTGGATCCGCTCAGCTCCAGCCATTGCGGCCATTTGGGGGAGTGAACCAGCAGATGGAAGACCTCTCTCTGTCTCTAACTCTCTATATAACTCTTTCAGATAAATCTTTAAAAAAAGAAAAGTCTGCTAACTCCCCCACTTTACAGTAGTGATCACTGTACAGCCAATGAGAAGATACAGGGTGAATCCTGAAACATATACAACTGGTGATCACATCAGCTCTGCTGTTAATGTTAGAAATGGGATGTTCAGCACATACATTTCATGTTTTGTAATTTCTAACAAATGAGAAAAATCTTATTTAGCTAGAATTATATGCCTGAAGTCATATCCTTTATTTATTTATTTTTTTGGTCTTCTCTGCTACCTTCTTGAAGAAAACATACTTTTTTTTTAAAGATTTTTATTTATTTATTTGAGAGGTAGAGTTACAGACAGTGAGAGGGAGAAACAGAGAGAAAGGTCTTCCTTCCGCTAGTTCACTCCCCAAATGGCCGCCACAGTGGGAGCTGCACCGATCCGAAGCCAGGAGCCAGGTGCTTCCTCATGGTCTCCCATGCGGGTGCAGGGCCCAAGCACTTGGGCCATCCTCCACTGCCTTCCCAGGCCACAGCAGAGAGCTGGACTGGAAGAGGAGCAACCGGGACTAGAACCCGGCGCCCATATGGGATGCCGGCACCAGCACCGCCGGCAGAGGATTAACTCAGTGAGCCACGGCGCCAGGCCCAAAAACATACATTTCTAAAGCACTTGTGCACAGTACTTGCAAAAATAGAGGCTTGCAAATATTTGACGGCTAATAGAAACAAGAAAACATAAGGAAAATATTTAAATTTCAGGATAATTTCACTATCATTTTGATAAGTACTAGAATTTGGTTCAAATTTGTATGTTAAGTCTTCACAGAATAAGCAGGCTTTAAAAATGTGTCAGAAGGCCAGGCGTGTGGCATAGGGCTAAATCAACACTTCAGATGCCCACAACCTCTATCAGAGGGCTTGGGTTTCAGGCTTGGCTTCCTTTCTGATCCAGCTTCCTGCTAATGTGCACTTTTGGAGGAAGCAAGTGAAGACATAAGTCCCTGCATCCCCACAACCCACATGGAAGACCTGGATTCAGTTCTAGGCTCCTGGCTTTGGCCTGGCCCAGCGCTGGCTTATTGTGGTCATTTGGCAAGTGAACCAAAGATCAGAAGGCCTCTCCATCTGTCTTCCTTTCACATAAAATATATAGGAAAAAAAATCAACGTAATACTGAATAAATGAGCATTGCATAAATGGGCTCATAGAAAATAAGGAGATTAATCCAGACACTCAAATAAATGGAACCAGCCCATTCTTGGAGGAACTTGATTATAAAAGAATGGAGCTGGATTTCTGTAGTAAAAAAATCTGAATTATCGGAAGTACATAATACAAAATGATGAGAAAATAAAATGTTAAAATTTGGAAATACCTGCTCCTATGTTATATAGTTTTTCACACCGGCATTTGTCATGTATATGGACTATGGCTGGGAAAACCTTATTATCTCTGATTGGTACTTAGTGGTAACACACAGCCAGTTAAACTCCCTTGGGGTTCTCAGCACATCTCTAACTATTGCCTATGCAAATTCATAAACCCTTAGTTATTCGAAGTGCCCACTTTTATTTTTCCACTGATAGCAAAGCCAGTATGACAAAACAAGCTTTATTTTATGAAATACTATGTGATATGAACTCTACTGCAAAAGAAGAGAACAAATTATTTCTACTTATATAGTTCAAGAGGAAGAGAAATAGTGTGACTGGAGCTCCAGGAAATAAAAGATGTTTGAGTAGAGAAACAAGAAAAAATACATCATCCAAGATGAGGTAAACGGCACCAGGAGCCACTGAAAACTACTCAGTGCAATATGCCTAGGAATAAATGGAACAGAGACTGTATACATTTGCATTGTAAATAATTGTGCATCATACTAACTTAAAAATGTATAATTAAAACTTAATAACTAATCTAATGAGAAGCATTCACAAAGCATAATGTAGGCAAACATGTTTAAAAAAATATTTTAATAAGCATATTCAGAATGGCAGACAGGGAATGGGAGAAGGGAATTATTTTACAGTGCAAAATTACTATGCATAAATTTAAAAACATCTAATTCATAATTTTAAATTCCTATTTAAATATTACTTCAAATACATTTTAAAGGTCAAGAGATTTGTACTGAACTGAGTTGCAGATTCTGAACTCTGTTTAAAAACACATCAGGAAACAGAAAACCATTCCAAATGAGAATGATAGTGCTTTGCCAGGCTTGGGGATGGGGTGGCAGTCTAAGTAACTATTAACAAAAGCTTCTTTTCCCAATGCAATTTGTCAAGAGTTCAAAGGTTATGAAATGTACTAAATGTTAAGCAAATTAAATTCATGATATTACTAAACATTTTTAAATAGTGCAATGACTTATCAAGTTCTAGTGGCTGCATTATGAACAAAGTACTATGTAAAATACCTGTATAAACACAAAATACAATTAAATATTTCTTTATGAAAAGCTGAGAATTATGTATCATAGTGGAATGTCTTTAGGCATACTTTAAAAAGACAATAAAGTAAAATTTCCTAACATTTATACATGTGCCGTATTTGCAAACATGCCTGAGAATTTACTTAAAACATTCCTATAATAGTTTGCAAGAATTTTAAAAAAAACCTGCAAACAAAAATTCATCTTTTAATAAAAGGTAAAAATGGAAATTCTAATATTGCAAAGTTTGAAAAGTACAGCATCACCATTCTTTTGAAACATTTCTGTAGTTATCTTTGACAAACAGCTAGGATGCTTTGGATTCATTTAATAAAATTTGATTTAAAAAATGGATTGTGATCATCTGGTAAAACTGCTATTCTGGATAAATTAATGTTTTAAGTAAAACAAAACAACAACAAAAATTCACGTTTCTCAACACTTCCACCCAAAACTTTGATTTACTTGGATATGCATATAATGACAGTGAATGTATACTTTATGAAGTCAAGTGTTGTAAAGTGGCTTTTAACACTGTTTGGGAAAAAAAGTTGTTCACATTCGTGAAGGAAGCAGTCTGAACATATGTTAACAATAATACTTCATGGGGGTAAGGTCTAAACAATAATTTCTCAGTGCAAATCTCTCCTAAGTTGAATTAGATAGTTGAGCCATTAAAAGTAAGACCAGAGATTTATTTTCAAAAGGCAGTGGCTCTTGAACTGATGGCTGAAAATAAATCAAAGAAGCATTAGGGTATGCCTGTGTGAGAAAAACAAGAGTTAATAATATTTTATAAAAGTTGGATATAGATTGGTCTATCAGCTAGCTGTATAAAACTACATTTTTTAATAAGAATTTTGCGCTAAAAATAAAGTGGTACTCTTACAAGGCTATGAAGATGGATAATCCTATTCATAATCACACAGAGCAGTGGTTACTATGTATCTTCTTTTCATTTTGGAAAAACACTATCAAATCTGAAAAACTGGATTGTAACAGGAACGTATGCAAACTTTTCAAACTTCATCTCATGTTCCTCATAAAAATCAGTATCATCTGCCAACAATTACTTCTTGTGTGTGCCAAAATCTAAGTATCACTTGACCTGTTCCCCTCTGTCTAATGCGAAACTGGGAAATTTTATAATGCATATAAAAATAACTCAACCGGATTCTGGTCAGCATGACACATTTAAGTATTTTAAACAGACATTAAACTTCTGCTTCAAAAATAACTCTGAAAATTATAGCAAATGCAAAACAAACTGCAATCTAAGCATCATGCTTCAATTTCAGAATTCTCAAATTATCCATCTTTATGTAGAAATTTGGAAAAAAAATTTCACAATCCTTTATGAACGCTTTTACTACCTGGATAAGAAACATGACTTGGTTACTACACAAACACTTAAAAATTCATTAGAAAAACCTTAGCAAAATAAAATGAAAGCTGACAGACTCAGAATATCAATTCCTCTCATAAAAGTTTACCAACTGTACAAGTTAAGAAAATTATACAAGCTTTTGTATTAAGAAAGGACAGCTCAGTCAAGACATATGTACTGTAAAAATCTTTCAAAGGCTACAAAGAATCTGGAAAAATACAGAATGTATTTCTTAAGCCCAGATAAGAATATGGAAAGACATCATTGATGTCAACAATTTTACATATACAAACCTGACTTGGTTTATTTTTAAACTTCTATATATAAAAAATCATGCTAGCATAACTTTCAGGATTCATAAGGGTTTCCTTAAATAATGATGTTCAATTTGTATGGAGAGAAGAATATCTATAAAGATATTTGAAGCAACTCAGAAAAATTGGTGTTAAGCAGAAATTTGAATTTGGTGTTCTGCACTCCTCTGTATCAAACTAAGCAAAAATTACCTTGTAGTGAAATTTTATGATTAATATATCAAATCAGAATATATATATATTTTAGTTCAAATTTGTTAAACTATTTTTTATATCCTTGAAAGGGTTTTTGACTATTTTAAAGTAAAAAAATTCACAAAAGGCAGGATTATGAAACCTTATTTTCTAAAGTTAGGACTCAATTCAAATTTTCAAGTTTTCACTAACTGCATCAAGGAAATCAACTTTTTAAGGTAACCCATCAACCCTGAAAATTTTAGTCACACCAGAGTTTATTCCAAACAAAGTAAAATAGGTTTAAAATTTAGTCATCTGTGTTTTCAAGTTCTTCAAATTTTCCATGTGACATTGTTTCTTGGAAAAATTCAGAAGAACCCGGACTTTCTTTTCCATTGCTGTTTATCCTTCGCCTTTTGGCAGGTCTCTCATTTTTTTCATCAAAATCATTTTCGTTTCTTGCAGTCATATGGGCAAGTTTGGGGTCAGTGGTAAGGTTATCTGTTTCATAACCATTAGTATCCATATCTGCGTGAAGTGGCTTCTTATTCCCACCTGTTGGTCCATTTATGTGTAGCCCTTCTACTTTTACTTCTTCTTTGTTTAATATTTCACCTGGTCCATTAGATGATACCCCTGAGTTGGAAAGAAAGTAAATAAAATTGCTAATATGAAATTGTTAAATTATAAACTATCACAAAACAGCTACTGTGAAACAGCTTTCATTAAGAAAGTTGTCTCAAATTTGTTCAGACATACATACACACATAAAATCTGATTTCTGGCCCTGTTCCTACTGTGTGACTCTAGGCAGGTTATTTGTGCTTTCTGTCCCTCAATTTCTTTACATATACAATGAGGATCAGAGAGATACACCTCACAGGGCTGCTGTGAAGATTAAATAAGTTAATAAAGAGAAATGAAAGAATTTGGCATAATTTAAAAGCATTTTAGGTATTATGTGACAAAAAATTGGCATAGACAGATACGTATAAATTATTCAGATTTAGTAAAAGAGCTGTAACTCTGTAAAACCATGTAGAACCAAAATCAATGTTAAGTTTCCTACTGCTGTATAAAACCAGGATGCCATGAGTTTCTTATTCTTAATGTAAATCTATGGGTCTTGTGCATTTAAAAGATAACTCTATATTTATCTGAGTAGGCTGAAGTCCTATGTCTTACTATTAAAAAAGTTGATGCTGCAGCATCCAAAAATACACAACAGAACAAAAGTTTAGTGATAGCAAGTAAAATACAGGATATACCACTAGAAAGAACTAAAATGTAATTACCTGGGAAATATTTGGTATACAGCTGAATCTCAAATATTACATTTTGGTCAAAGAAAATATTCTATTTTCCCCAAGTCAAAAATACACTCAAATCATAAATGCAGAGATTATGCAGCATATGAGACTGGAACAATTCTATAGCAGCAAGCCCCCGAAAAGCTTAGGTGAGACAGTGATTAGGCTAAAAACGATTTCAAGGAACTAACTTCTAAAAAACTTCATTGTAAGGGCCAGCATTGTGGTGTAGTAAGTAAAGCCATTGTGGCGTAGTGGGTAAAGCTGCTGCCTACAACACCAGCATTCTATTTGGGCTCCGGTTAGAGTCCTGGCTGCTCTACCTCCAATCCAGCTCCCTGCGGGAGAGCAGCAAAGATGGCCCAAGTCCTTGAGTCCCTACACCCATGTGGGAGACCCGGATCAAGCTCTTGTTTCCTGGCTAGGCAGCCATTTGAGAAGTGAACCAAGAGGTGGAAGATCTCTTTCTCTCATCCTGTCTCTGTAATTGTGCCTTTCAAATAAATAAAATAAATCTTTAAAAAATAAAACCCCACCCCATTATAAATGAAATAAAATTGAGTTAAGAAGTTCTATCCTTTCTTTGGAAAATCTAGAGAACTGACTAATACCTGATGTAAGTGAAAAGTAAGTTCTCATCAAATACTAAAAGAAAAAAATGATTTGGTCCTAAGATGTTAAACAGGAAAAAAGAGACTCACAGTCAGAGTCTCAGCTTCTTACTGTACTTTAAAATGGATGCAGCTGGCATTAGACATCATGTCAATGAATCTTCTTGGATCAGCATACTGTTACTGGACCCTAAGTTTTTTTTTTCCCCCTGGCTTATTCTTAGAAGGGGAAGTAGTGAGGGGACAGAGAGCAGTCTTGACATGAACTAAGTATAGACACTCCAGTAGCAACGTTAAGGATGGGACTAAAGTTCAGAAAAAGGATCAAAGTTTTCACTGTGGGGCCAGCATTATGGGTTAAGCTGCTGCCTGCCACACCAGCATCCCATATGAGCGCAGGTTTGAGTCCTGACTGCTCCACTTCCAATCCAGCTCTCTGCTAATGCTCCTGGGAGCTCCTGGCTTTGGCCTGGCTCAGCTCTTGTAGTTACAGCTATTTGGGGGAATGAACCAGTAGACAGAAGATACCTCTCTTTCAAATAAATAAAAAAAAAGCTCTCATTACATTTCTCTTCCAGTTTCTATTAAGGGAAGGTTAGCTCTCCACTGGCCCTCCCCCATCTCTTATTCACCAGTTTCCTCCTACAGAGTAGTGCCTGGGGGTGGGGCTTATTCTTCTGCTTGGCTACTCTTACTTAGGAAGACCATTCTAAAGCAAAAAATCAGTTATTTTTTGACTAATTCTTGCTTGTAACTGTCAGCACAATGATTTCTGGTTTGTTGTATATTTTAAAAAAACACTATCTGAACCTCAAAACACATTGGTATGTTTTCTTCTCTTTTTTAAGGAGAAAAAAATCAGTGTTTCTGTGAAATATTAATGTCTAACACTTCATATTTTCTCATTCTTCGATGTTATAATGTTATCAAAGAAAAGTACTCAAGACAGTACCCTTGTTATCTACTTCTTTTCATCTATAAACTATTTTCCTGATTGTTAAAAACTTTCAAGGTATTTCATAAATACTTCTGATATGAAATGGCTGCAGTTTTCATATAAGAACTAATGGAAATACTTATATCCAGGTATCATGTCAGCAAGACCAAGACAAAAAACAAAAAACATAAAGACAAAAAAAATGCTCCTGAAAGAAAATCTTTCTGAAAAGAAATGATAGCTATTAACAGTAAGCTTCATTAAAGTTACTTCTTAGTGATGATGGTCAATGAGCAGTCTATCCAATCACTTTGTATTCTGCGGTAGTATTAATGTACAGTGATATTATATATGCTTCATCTGTTACTTGCAATTTTTATTTTCTGCTTTGGAAGCTTAAAAGGAACCCAAACTGAATATTCTTAAGCTACTAAAAGCACAGTGCCTCTTATTATGAAGCAATAGAAACATTTCTTTGGTTGCTTACCATTTTGATTACTACTGCTTGTAGTGCCATCTTCTTTCTCAGATTGGCTGTTACTACTGTTTGAAGCAGTTGGGGGAGGGGATGGTGCTCTGCTAGAAGCAGCACTTTCACTTTCATCCAGAAGACGATCCATGTAATCCCTTAAAATAAAATAAAATAAAAGCCAATTATCTTCTATTAAAAAAGCCTAAAATTTAAATTTCTTGAGGTTAAATTTAGAACTCTTTATTAATAAATGAGTATATATGACTTTAAATATTTTTACACCCAAAACTTATATTTTAATACTATTTTCCATGAACTTTTTGAAATACCTTCATATTCCAATGCCTCATCTACTGCACCAGCATCTGAACAGTTAAATGGAAAGCACCTTTTGATTACACTTTATAGGGGAAAATGCACAAAGGCTTTAAACTAGCAAATTTTAAAGAATTAAATGAAGTTTAAAACATTTTAAATTGTATGCAAATGCTCAAGTGGCCCAACTAAAACTGGAGGGTCTGTAAGGGAAGAAATAGGGATGATGTCATCAGGAATACAAAAGAATATGCCGACAGGATTTTAAGGATCTTAAAGGCATTACCTGAAAGACAAAGTAGGGCCTATAAAAAAAGGACTAATCACCTCCCAAAACCTTCCTAAATATATTCTGTATTACATTTGAGCTTTAATAAGCTAACTAAATTCCTAGGCATATTTGCTGGCTTTATCCTATCATTATCTCATTAGAGATTAGCTTATTTCTTCCCTAAGTCATTCCTGAACTACATAGTTATAAGTAAGTGACAACTGTCTTGATGTCAGAAGATCTGTGCCAAATGCGTCTCACTGATGTTTACTGTCTTTACCTATAAAATGCAGAGAAATCCCACCTGTCTTATGGTATTAGATATGTGCATGAAGTGCTCCTAAATCACTGAAACAAAGATCAGCAGACTATGACCTGTGGGCTGGCCATCTGTTTTATAAATATTGGACTCAGCCAATGCTGAGTTCAACTGCTTTCATGAAACAACCATTCAGCTGAGTAGTTGTGACAGATCACAAGGCCTTCAGAGCTTACAATATTTACTTTCTACCTCTTTACGGAAAAGTTTGTTGATAACAGCATTAAAAGTATAAATATGCCAGTAATTTTAGTCTGTTTTGTGTGCTCTGTGCCACTGGTACTTAAATTGTCCATGACACAGAAGAGAAGTTCAATAAAAACTGTATTTTAAAGTTCCTTCAGAATATGTACAATAGGAATCTTAGAATTCTGCAAGCAGAATAAGAATGGAGTAAGAAGTAAACAGTGAAGGCTCTTAGAACTTTTCTGCAAGTGTGGTAAGCTGAAAACATAACCTTAATTTGTAGTTAAAATCTCAAATTTTATGACCAGTGTCCCATGCATTATGAGAAGTAAAATAAATATAGGGACATGATTCCTGACCAAGAAACTCCTAATGGTCTGAAGTTTCAAACACGTATGCCAGAAATGCATGATAGTGACCTATCAATTTGACACTCTGTTCATTTTCCTCATCAGTAAATGGAGGGAATTAAATTTCATGATCATTAAGAGCTCTTCAGCTCTATCCATTAGAATTGTAGGATAATTACATAACAACTTTGAAAGATACAGAAACAAATGATTATGCTGAAGACCTCAGATACTAAGGTTAATTAAACAGGATACATATGATGAGGAATTGTTGGACAAAAACATGGTACGGTGGGAATGGATAATGGAGAATGTTAAAAGACTGAGCAAAGAAAGCTGGAGTTGATTAGACAGTAAATTACTTAAAATTCTGGAGTATAGCAATGACACTGTGACAGAATCACAGTAATTATTGTCATTATTTCCTAAAGATGAACGCATCCAGAAGGACAAACAAGAGTAAGGAAGACCATCCAGAAAGCTGGGGCAGTATTCAGGAGCTGGAGTTATGCCAAGGTAATTTTATCCCTGCCTCCATTTTGTTTTTTTTTACATTTGTAAGACTGAATATTTTACAGTACAATCTCCATTTTGCATGTGGCTCCCGACTCTCCAGGCAGTGAACAGGGACAATCTGTAGGAGGACCTTTCAAAGGCAGTTTGCAGCCAAGAAAGTGACAAATATGCTCCATTATGATAATAAATGGAATGTAATAATTAAATGGAAAATGAACAACTTTCCTGAAAGTGCTTTGAGCCAAGGATTCTGACCTTAGAAAGATGTAAAAATTCACTCAAATTTTCCTCTAAAAGCTTTAAGTTAATTTTTGATGTAATCACTAAAATGCAAATATTAACAGAAAATAAGAAATAAACCAGAAAAATTTCTCCATGTTTACAGAAAATCATGATTTCTTGCCATGTTGGAAAACAATGCCACCATTTCTTACAGAGGATATAACACAGCTAAAACAAATGAGCTTCAATAAAAAAAATTTTCAATTAAAAAAATCTAAAAAATACTTTATGAAAGACTAAAAGGGGATGTAACTGAAGGCTACAAAACCATGATATTCTTGCCTAAAGGGAAAAACATTTGTTCATGCCATACCATTAAACCAGGGGACCGCTGTTAATTCTTTAAGCCTGAGAACAAAGAAGATATGGATTATGTTTAATTGTGGCTACTCCATCTACAGAATACTTGAGAGGAATCAGAGTTACAGAGTGAAGTATCTTCAAAAAGGTTCCAGAAACTATGGAGAGATTTATTAGAGAAACTAGAAGGTTTGGTGGTACATCCCTACCTAACCTGTTGAGCTTGACATCACAGAGGACCAACTAAGCCAGCCCACAACACTTCCCTTGGTGATGCTTTCTGAAAGAGAAAACTGGATGAAGCATGGGTCTGACCCAGCATGGCAATTCTTATTTTCTTACTGCTGATGACGACAGATTGACTGTAGTTCGTGTGTAAACATTATTTCTGAAATGGGTGAAAAAAATGAAAGATATTACTATTGCTTTTCCCTATAGAATAGCTTGAAAACCGTGACTATTGTAAGATATACTCTGCAACTGGATCACTGTATCAAGTTCTACGTCATTATGCCTGAATACTATCAATGAATAATCCAGAAAAAAATATTTAACTATAAATTTAGTTACATTAAGCAATTAAATAAAATGTGAACTATTACTATATATCAAATTCCACTTTAGCCATCATCAGCTTTGAATAATGGGGAATATGGTACACAGTCTATTGTCCCCTGATTTTAAGGGGCCAATCATGTTCATTTATTCTTTCAAATTATTTTGCTCTGGGTTTTGGAGCATGTGATCCTCCTAGGAAGTAACCAACAGACACCTACCTATAAATTAACATGACCAAGAAACAGTCCAGCCCAGGAGTTTGAAAAGCACATCAAAAATACTTATATAAGCACATCCTTATAATCTGGCTAGCATTAAGAATATCTTTACTGGTACATACTGACCGAACTGAATCACAGCTTTTTGTATTCTGTAAACATCAGAGAATAAGGATAAGACTATACAGTGGTGGTGGTAGAAAGTTTCATTCCAAAATTAGACTGAATGAGATAAAGACAATTTGATGCACAGGAACTAAACTAGGCATATAAAAAACATTTCACACAGAGTAGACATAAAATCCTGTATCTGTCACTGGAGTAGGCTAGAATTATATTACTAGTTATTAAATATTACTCATGCTAGAGAAAAAGATTCAGGAAAGCTAGGAAAAGGGAACTCACAAAAGTTCATGTTCTTTCCTCTATACAAAGCTTGTAACAAAAAGGAAGACATAATCTGACTTGATGTATTATATCCCTATCTTTTTCTCCTTTTATTGTCATCTACATTCAACACTCAAATCTTACTTTGGTTTCTGAGACCAAAACGTACACTGACA
Source organism: Oryctolagus cuniculus (assembly GCF_051225735.1). Classification (NCBI taxonomy): domain Eukaryota; kingdom Metazoa; phylum Chordata; class Mammalia; order Lagomorpha; family Leporidae; genus Oryctolagus; species Oryctolagus cuniculus. Next base: position 106,196,318 of record NC_142873.1, read on the forward strand.
AAGAAAAGCATTAATTTTCCTTCCTCATTAAAGAGCCTCTATTAGGCATATCTAATTGTAGAAAAGATAGTCTCTCTTCTTTCTAATTCTCACGTCTTTCAAAATACCTTTGATTTTACTGAATGGAATAGAATTTAACAAAACGTTATTTCACAGGTGTTCGGATCCATTTCTTCACAGGGGTACCCAATGAAAACATGTATTCCAAATCTTGCTTTAATTATACGTTTGTTGTCTCAAATAATATGAACTATGGTTCACAATGTTTTGTTAAGACCTTGAAAAGTCTAACTGCCCTCTGAATATATGTAATACCCAACTTAAACTATGGTATAATCTACCATAAAAATAATATTCTGAAAATCCTAATTCTCAAGAAAATTATTGGAATGCTTAGCAAAAATACATATATAACTCTAAAGAAATTAACTCACGTTACACCAGGATGAAGATTATATTTCTTTTTTCCAAATCGTGTTTGTTGCGCAAAGAAATCGTAACGTTCAGATTTTTTCCACATGTAATAGAATGCTACACATTCACCAACTGACCTTGTTCGGACCTGTAAGAAACAAAATGCATTACTTCGTTAATGGAGTCATTTCATGAAAATCATCTGAAGTTTGAAAGGAAATTTACTCCTTAACTGACATATAATACTGTGTATAAAATACAATACTGCAGCAGCTGTGTTGAAAGCTATCTTCCTAAACTTTCATTAGGAGAAATAATACAATGACAGCAGGTCTTCAGATATTTAGTATTCTGCTTTTCAAAAAGCTACTATCAAAAACAAACAAACAAACAAACAAAAAAAAAACAAAACACTACTATCATCCTAATTTACTATAAAAATACTCTTCTTCTTCAAATGCCTGGAAGTGTCATTCAGGTAAGAAGGAGCATCAGGCACAGTTGGCAAATACATTTTTACTCAAAGAGCACCTAGGGAATCTACCTTTAAGGTTCATTTCACAAGATTCAAAAGCAATATAGATTCCGTTAATTTACTTTCTAGGAAGTCTGAGAATATGCCACACTGGTGAGCAGCTATTAAGATAATGGTAATGCTCTGTTTACGAGGTTACTCCTGTGGCTTACTTACCATGCCCTCCTACTTGTGCAACTTGGATGGCTCCCTTCATGTTCAGCATCTATGGGATTAATGTGATGTTGACAAAAAAAATCTCATTTTTGCTAGCTTCAAGAGCTGGTAAGGTTGATATACAAAGTACTAGCAGTTTAGAAGGCAAAAAAAGCTATTTGCCTGTTTTGAATGAAAGATGGTATTGCTTTAAGCCCCAAATTTCTGATCTTGAAATAGGTAGCCTGTGGAACTGGTTTTATCTAAGAGCAATTGAAGCAATTGACGATGACATCCTTCCTTACCTGACATTTATTTTTCTTCCTTCCTCTCTGCTTGCACTTTACAACCTTGGCCCATGTTGCTGTGAGATTGACAGCAATGGGGCTTTTATATATATATATACATATATATAAAAATATTTTATAGTCTATATTTATATAATATAATATATACATATAAAACATATTTTATATATATATATAAAAGCCATATATATATATATATCTTCTCAAGCTCTTTTTTGTCTCCTATTAGAATTTTATTTCTAGATAGATTCAAGCCAAGTCAATTGTATCTTACTGAAAGCAAAAATGGAAAGACACTTTGGGACATGCAGAATTAACATTATGAAAAATCTTCCAGAAAATAAGCCATCATAATAGAATTTACGGTTAATATACAAACTTTATACACTGATGTTTTCACTGGGCTATTCTTCTCCTTCTTAAACAATTACTGTTCCTCCGATCCTTCACATACACATGCCAAATGACTTCTACTCTATAATAAAATATCAGCATCCCCTAAATTTATAAAGCAATCAATGTCTTATTTTTAATACTGTTAAATTTTTTTCTTTTCTTCGGCTCACATTTTTTTTTTCTTGGCTTAGTTTCAAGTCAACTAGTAAGTTCTTTTTCTTTCAAAAACAAACAACAACAACAAAAAATCACACTGATTGATTGCTGTTGCTACCTTCCAGTCCCACCTCCATCCCAGTTATCCAGCATGGTTTGGTTCAATAGTGTTTGAATTCAAACATGAATGCTTAGAAAAATCTTTGTTCCTTTTAATCATGAAACAATAGTGGGGGAAAAAAGAAATAATATGGCTAGGCATCAACATAATAAATTTGTTTTCCTAGAATTCTGATTGTATTTAAGGTTATCAGATAGATACTGCATTAGGAGTATGTATTATTGACACCAATGAAACTATTCTCCAAGTTACCCTACATACTAAAGACTCAAAACTTCTCTTAGTTACATCTAATCTCAGCTACAAAAATCCAACAAGATAATAAAGGCTGAACTAATATATATTAATGTTTGACAAAACTAAGAAAAATTGAACTCAGGATTTTTAAGTAACTACTTTATTCAATGAATATAAACTAATGCTAAATACTAGTCAAACAAAGCAATGAGATACTATACAGTCACATCTAGAAGTATTAACAAAAAATGTGGTAAAAGAATATTTAGAGCCTCAAATAACAACCTTACATCCTTTCAACATAGTCCTGGACAAGCTTCCACACAAAACATAAAGGCTATTTTTTTAGGAACTACAGAAAGCCAACCTCCCTGTCTTTGTGTTCAATAAAAAATAACACAATGTTTATAAGTCTAGGAATTAATGAACTATATTTAAGCCTTGAGACTTTACCTGTCCTAGTATCCTAAGGGAAGAGTGAATTTTTCTATATATTTGTATATTTATATGTTATATATGTATTTATAATATATATAATTTACATATATAAATATTTATATATTTTCTATATATTTGTTTAGATTTAAAATCTTATCTGGTTTTAGTCTAAGAATTAAACTCCAAATCAAATCTAAAATAATTATCAAGTTCTCTGGGGGTATATCCTGTGTAACTCACATTACCAATATGGAATGATAAGCATGTTAAATAAAATTATAAATCTATGACAATAATATACAATACTGCTAACCTACTTAGATACATGCTTCTGGAACAGACAGTGAGAGGGAGAGACAGAGAAAAAGGTCTTCCTTCCGTTGGTTCTCTCCCCAGCCAGCCACAACAGCTAGAGCCGTGCCGATCTGAAGCCAGGAGCCAGGTGCTTTCTCCTGGTCTTCCATGTGGGTGCGGAGGCCCAAGCACTTGGGCCATCCTCTGCTGCCTTCCTGGGCCACAGCAGAGAGCCGGCACAAGAACCGGAGCCCACATGGGATGCCCGTGCCACAGGCAGAGGACTAGCCTACTGCTCCACAGCATCCGCCCCATTATTAAATTCAATCTTGATTAAAACCAGAGTAAATCTAAAGTATCTGATTATAGATCACTCAAGACTTACGTGCTTTTAAAGTTTCAAAGTTAATGTAAAGGCTATCTTTAAAATATCTTGTTGCAGACTATGAAAAACAGCTACTATGAAAAACAGTAACTTCATTGCACATACACATACCTTACACAGAAGTTGATTGAAAGATGTAAATTAATCTAGTTCTTTAACACTTCCAATACTGTGCACTAAAAACAGACACCTGGCAAATTTATATCAGAAAATTCAAGTATGCTTATTATACTAATTTGCTATAAACTAAAATATTATATTACTCAACGTAAAACCTTTAAACCAGAAAACATAGCAAATTAAGATATACAATACAAAGGGACACCAGGCTAAATTTCTTTTTTGTAAGAAAGAAAACATATATTACTTACTTTATTAGCCTGAATCAAATGAAAATCCTTTCCATAGGCCTTCAGCCCTTGTTCAAAATTTCTGCACTCTTCTTCTGTCCATACAGACAATTCCTCTGACAAAATATGGAAGAAAAACTATTAAGCAATATTACTCTAAATATTGCATGTGACAAACAAAACTGCAAATAAAATTGTAACTTTCTGATAAAAATAGGGAAGCATTTTACTCCTTAGCTCTATTACTGATTAAAGAGAAGATAAAGTAAAAAAATTTTTGATTTCATAAAATTTTGAATGATATTTGATCCCTATCTCTCCACTTTACCTTGGGTCTCTCTCTAATTCTTTATGATCCAACTATATTAAAAATCTAATTCCTTAAATGCAGTAAATTTTTTCTTACTTCAAACTTTACCTGATGTCCTCCCTCCCCCATTTTGCCTTTAATTATTCCCTGCCTCCTATACCACATCTGCCAACACTGAGGTAAGTCTTTCTTAATCCAGCCGAAATATTTCATGCTGGAAGTTTTCCCTACAATGTGCATTCTCTTCCCCAAACTAGGTTAAGTTCCACTGCAACAGATTTTAATAGTACTTTCTAATTCTTGGAAGAATTCACCATAACTATTTTTCAGTTTCCCTCCCCATGCTTCTTGGCACCACAAAGGCAAGGATTTTATTATAGTTATGTCCTCAGAACTCAGGCTCTTAAATCTTTGTTGAATAAATAAATATCTTTCACTTGTTAATTATTTAAGAATAGTACTCTTTGTGAAGCAGGGTGGGAATCAGAATTAGAATAAAAAAGGAAAATCAGGATTTTAGTTATGGCTTCATAATTTATGAATTATGTCTGCATGGACCAAGACACTTTAGTTCAAAGTCTCTGATTCACTCATTTCTATTAGATTACTTAGCTCAGAGGGTTGTTATTAAGATCAACTAAGAAAATATTTATAAATATGCTTTAAAATTTTGAGATGTGGTTTTATATTTTTCTTAAATGGTCTTATTTTCTCTTTCTTTTTAAAAAAGATTTATTTGTTTATTTCAAAGTCAGAGTTACAGAGAGACAGAGAGATCTTCAATCCATGGTTCCCTCTCTATATGGCCTCAGTGACAGGCCAGGCCGAACCCAGGTACCAGGAGCTTCATCCAGGTCACCCACGTGGGTGGCAGAGGCCCAAACACTTAGGCCATCTCCTGCTGCTTTTCTCAGGTGCATTAGCAGTGAGCTGGATCACAAGTGGAACAGCTGGGACAAGAACTAGCACCCATATGAAATGCCAACATTACATGTGATGGCTGTATGCATTATGCCACAATGCTGGCTCCTGGCCTACTTTCTCATAGAAGGGTGGCTTTAATTGCATTCTTCAAAATACTTTATACAAATAATACTTATATTCTGTAAGTATTTATTGAATTCAGAAAGATCAGTATTATTAAACTCTTACGTATCTAAGTAAACTGAAAAGTTTTTTAATTTTCTGTCAAACCATGAAAGCAAAATTTAGTATATATATGATTACCTCTTGCTGCTTTTACATTGAATCTTAATCTTCTCAATGCTTCTTCTGTATCAAAATTGCATTTAACCAATTCATATAAAGCCTAGAAAATTAAAAAGTTTCAAATATAATTCAGACTATGAACAGTTCAATAGTGTAGTTTCTTAAGAGAGTAAAGGTTTTTCCAATATCCAGTGTCTGGTTCCATCCTCTCTTGAGGGTAAATAATTTTACTAAATACAACATATGGAACACCAAGGAAAAATAAACATAAAATTTAATCTTGATAATTAGTTACCTTTAAACATATACAAAGTAGGATGTATAAGTACCCAAACGTTGGAGCCACATATTTCAGGAATTAAGAAATAATAATCTCTTCTTTGTGGCTGTTTGAGCTTTCCATTGTAAGATAATTATAAACAAATTAAGAAAAGAAAAACAATGATTATAGGTTTGTGAAGACACTGGTTTTATCTCAAATATAATTAAACATTACCCCAGATGAATTCCACAACTTGAATATATACATACTCAAGGATAGCCACAGTAGATAGTATACAGAGGAAACATGAAACATCAGTGAGTGTGCAAACAGTATCTTATGTAGATATTAACCTCAGATTCTGTCAATTGTATTATAGGAATTGGATTAAATCTATAAATGTGTCTAATTTCTCTGAGAGCAATTCTCACTGTCATTTCTTACTCACACACCTGTTCATTGTCTTTTATGTGAGATCCCTCAGGAATTGCTTCAACTCCTTTCTCATCCCCTGTTCTCCTCGAGGCATCCTTAAGAAACACAATCACTTTATCTTCTGGTAAGTACTCAGGGTCCCACAGGAGCTGATCATCATTTTCATAAACTGAAATAATAAAACACATTATCAATAAAAACTGCCAATAACTGTGGCAGTTTGCTTTAACATACCACTGAAGAAGTAACATGCTTAATAACCAAATGTTGAAAACCAAGAGGTCAAGTGTCCTACTACCTGCTTGATTTCCTTACTGGGAAAAGTATGGTTCTGAGGGTAGAGAACGGAATTAAAGTGAAGCAGAGTTGAAGAAAGTTTTATTTTGCTTTATTTTTCATTATGAAAAGGAATTAAGTTACTTCCTAAACATCCTATGTACCAGGCAATATGTTTATTTTCACATAAATTACCTTGGGCTTCCCTTCTCCTGCCAAAAAACATTACACTTTGAAACCTTTTACTCTTGCACCTTTCTCTGAAGGGAGGAAGGAACCTCCACTGTGATATGGCCTTGACTAAACAAATTCAGAATCGGTGAACTCAAGGGGCTTCCATAGCCTAGACAGCTCATAGCAAGAGTCTTGGGTGATTGCTGACATCATAAATAAGAGTGCCAATTGTTAAATCAACAACGGGAGTCACTGGGTTCATGCTCCCCACGCAGGATCTCTGTCCTTAATATGTTTAACTATGAAACTCAAAAACAACACTACTAGTCGAACAATACCCTATACCTGGTTCGGTTGTGTGAGTGCAACCTGTTGAAATCCCTGCTTAGTATATACTAAGTTGATCTTCAGTATATGAAGGTAATTGAAAATGAAACGTGATGAAGAGCGGGATGGGAGAGGGAGTGAGTGAGGGGAGGGCCACGGGAGGGAGGGAGGTCGGGCGGGGGGGGAAGCCACAACAACACAAAAGGTGCATTTTATATTCTACTTAAAACTATTGGTTGAACTCTGTAATTAATACACAATTACTCTTAGGTGTTTAATTAATGCTATAACTAGTACTCAAACAGTATTTTACACTTTGTGTTTCTGTGTGGGAGCAAAATGTGGAAATCTTTACTTAACATATGCTAAATTGATCTTCTGTATATAAAGATAATTGAAAATTAATCGTGATGTGAAGGGGAAGGGGAGAGGGAGTGGGAGAGGGGGGCGTTGTGGGTGGGAGGGAAGTTACGGGGGGGAGGAAGCTATTGTAATCCATAAGCTGTACTTTGGAAATTTATGCTCATTAAATAAAAAAAAAATGCAAAAAAAAAAAAAAAAGAAACCTTTTACTCTTTTCTGTTTCCTAAAATAGATATACCTATAGTACAGCTTAAAGGATGATACCTAGAAAATTTTGTTTAACAAATGTTACTCCTATTCTATTGGTACAATTCTGGTTAGACTCTAAATTGTGAATACAGTAAAACTCCAATGGTAAGGGAATCTGGGTATTCTGCTATCGACTTCTGGTCTGGGCTCCTGGGCTCAACCTCTATTTTCTAAGGGGAGCAGACTGTGGTTTTCATATTATTACAGTGGTGGGTGCATGATGAACGAGGCCATACAAGGGGAACCTACTTACATTTGGGCCCTACGAAACAAGCACACACTACTTGGAAGATGTGAGTATTTCTGTAATCACTACCAATATTCTCCAAGTCCCAGTAAGAATAGGAAACAAATATCCCTGCTTAAGCCTGGAAGACAACCAAAGGCCAGAGGACACCAAATATCATATCAGATCCCTGGAACTGTGGCTAGCTAGACAGGTTAAGAATAGCCCTGAGTATTTCATTAACCTGAGAATAATATACAATTTTATGTAACTACAATACATTCAATAATGACCACAAGATGAGAACAACTAGCAATTCCACAGAGTAAGCCACACTGCTTTTCCTGGTTCTAGACACAGACCAACTGAAAAATATTTCAGTTAAATTTGCACTCTACATAGAATATGGACCCTGTGCCTTTGATCTTAATAGGCAACAGCGGTTTTAAAATTATGATTAAACCAAAAAATACAGGAAAAATACCACTTACATATGATATGAAGATGAGAACTCTGAATAGCAATAGTAAGAAAAAAATAATGTCATATTAAATGACATGAACATGCTAGATTTTCAAAATCTCAATTACTGTAATGTAATGGAATTTTCTGAAACTATTTCACACTCTAAATCAATTACCAAACCTAAATATTAGAACTTTTGAGAAGCAATCAGAAATATACCCATCTAATATTACCAGCAGATAATTTTTATGTGATTAGAGCTTAGAATGCAGGAATTCACTAGCAAGAAGTGCTCTTAAAGCATCTTGTTAAAGATTCTGACTCCACAGGTATGACAGGTCCCTATGTCTGCAGTTCTTACTGATTCACAAGTGAATATGATGCTGCTTGTTTTAGACCACACTTCAAGTAACAAGGCACTGATATATTGACTTTTCTATTTTATAATCCAGAATAATACTAGAAAATTCAAACTAAGCTTATCAAATAAGCAAAATGATTTGTCAAAATAGTTTCACGAGATCCACTGTAAGTATCTAGTTAGGGGAAAGAATGGAAGGTGGGAGCTGCATGCAGGATGCAGGTTTATCACACATTTGACCAGAGAAATGAAAAAATGATGTAGGAAGAAGCTGAGACAGACTAACACCAAAAAACCAATAACAAACTTCCACAATATGCAAAATTAATTCCCAATGAATTATTATTAGCTACCAGTTTTACTATATGCAAAATTAATTCCCAATGAATTATTATTAGCTACCAGTTTTACTAATGTCTAAGGAAATTCTCTAATCAATATATGAGGAGATTGGGTCCCTGCCACTGTGTGGGTGACCAGGATTGAGTTCCTGGCTCTTGGCTTTGGCCTGGCCTAGTCAGGCCCAGCTGTGGCAGGCCCTTGAGAGTGTGAACCAGCAGATGAGAGATTTCTGTTAGTCTCTTTTAGCCTTTCAAATAAATAAAAATTTATTATAAGGATGAAAATGCTGATGTATATAATTAGCACTATGGTGTAATAACGTGGCTTACAACAGAAATCTCCATATTCTTAAAAGGTAATACTCTGAATAATGACATGACCTTTAACTTGCCTAGCTGAGTTTTCACACATAGGTTAAATGAATGTTGCCTGTTTGAATAGTGCTTTCACAGACTGAGCATGTCTGCCTGAAATCTAAAATACTCCAAAACTGCTCTGGTCTTAGCTTTTAATATCAGCGCTATTTAATCAGTACCAACTAAGGATACTGAACTTGTTCATTTTTCAGTTAAGGAATGTAAGAACTATAATAACCTGCCAAACATTCATTAGAAACAATTCACATGGTCTTTTCCAAATCACCACCTAATCCCCAGCAATTTAAGGTTTACGTCACCCAAGCATAAAAATTTGGGAATATGGCTAATCATATCTTTCCCTTGACCTTTTTCCTTTTCCCTAAATAGCCCATTTAATTCTCAATTTATCTACTACAGGGTTTTCAATATTAGCTGTACTGACCTTTTGGTCAGATAATCCTTAGTGGTGATGGGGGACAGGGGGGCTGTTCTATGCATTGTAGCTTGTTTACCAGCATTCCTTATGTAGTTTTGTCACAAAACATCAGTTTGAGTATATGAGAGAAACAATGAAACACACATAGAACTGAAAAACCAGTTACATTAAGAAACAGAATGCTTTTCATTTGTCTAGTATCACTTTCAAAATTAAACCCTTCTCAAATGGTCTGGTTGGGGTTGACACTACCCCCAAGAGTTCCAGGAATAAATAAATGACCCATGGCAAGTCAGAAAACTCATTCATCTTTCTGGTCACAGTGAATACTTCTGGCTTGGCACATGACTCAAGATGAGTCAACAGGGGCTCTCTCTAGGACTTTTGGGGAATGTACTCTAATTTTAAGGACTGTGTAAAGTATAGCCATCTTAGTCCATCTTACAATAAAGTGAGGGGTAGGGGGTAGCCTTATAGCATAAGAGACCCTAAATCCAATTATATCTGAAGCCATTCAGGACAGATTTCTAGTAAATTCTTGTTTGCTTAAGGTGAACTGGATTTTTGCCACCTGCAAGTAAAAAGGACATCACTAATATTTTCTGAAAATCTGATTAATAAAACCTAAATACAATGTAAAGACTAGCTGAATATTATTGCTGCTCACTAAGCACCTACCACATCAAGACACTATACTATATGTAAAAATATTACATGTAACTCTGTAAATATATGCTATTATTATTGTATTATAGATGAAGAGAACAAGTTCAGTAAGCATTACTAAGGTCAAATGCCTGAGTACTAATTCAAATTTACTGACTCTATTATCAGTTCTGTTACTGTATTAACTCAGGCACCAAATGTTTACTAAGTTCCTATATGGCAAGGATCAACATAGTACTAAGGGTACAAAAATGGATTTTAAAAAATGGTTGTAAGGGCTGGCGTGGTAGAACAGGGTAAGTCATCACTTACATCCTGAATCCCATATTGGTGTCTCACTGCAAATGCATATGCTCTAATAACTTAAGCCCCTGCCACCTATGGGGGCTCTAGGCTCCTTCCTTAAACCTGGCCCAGCCCAGGCACTGTGGCCATTTGGGGAGTGAACCAGCAGATGAACAATCTCTATCTCCCTCCCCTGTCACCCTGCCTTACAAATAAATCTTTTTAAAAATACAGCTATAATGTAGTCGGCCCTCTGAATCTATGGGTTCTATATCTGAGGCTTTACCAACTGTAGATTGAAAATATTTAAAAAAAAGAAAATATTCAGAAAAATACCTTGTCTGCAATAAACTTTTTTTAGAAATTATGATTCCCTAAACAATATGGTGTAAAAAGTATTAACATAAACATTTACATTGTATTAGACAGTGTAAGAATTCTATAGATGACAAAGTACACAGAAGGATATGCCTAGGTTATATGCAAATTATGTCATTTCCCTAAGGGACTTGAGCATCCACAGATTTTGGTATGCACGGGGCAGAGGGGATCTTGGAACCAATCCCATATGGATACCAGGGGAAGACTTAAGCTTTGGCATAAATGATAATACAGATATACTGAAGAAAAACTTAATAAATGTACAGTTAATGAGATTTTAGTAACTAAAATACAGCTTCAAAGAAGCATAACTGGAATGTTTGTGTAACAAACAAATCCTGTTTGTTTGAATTAGGACTGATTGCTAAGGAGGAATACAGTTTGCATGGGACCTAGTAAAAAAGAAATCAGATGGCAGAGAGAAAAATGTCTGTCGATGTCCTTCTAAGACCCTCAGAGAGCGTTTCTTTTTGTTTTTTGTATTTTTTTTTTTTTGACAGGCAGAGTGGACAGTGAGAGAGAGAGACAGAGAGAAAGGTCTTCCTTTTTCCGTTGGTTCACCCTCCAATGGCCGCCACGGCCAGCGCACTGTGCTGATATGAAGCCAGGAGCCAGGTGCTTTTCCTGGTCTCCCATGCGGGTGCAGGGGCCAAGCACTTGGGCCATCCTCCACTGCACTCCTGGGCCACAGCAGAGAGCTGGACAGGAAGAGGAGCAACTGGGACAGAATCCGGCGCCTCAACTGGGATTAGAACCTGGCGTGCTGGCGCTGCAAGGCGGAGGATTAGCCTATTGAGCCGGGGCGCCAGCCAAGAGCATTTCTTCTATTATTGAAAAGGAGAATTTTGACTCATCTATCAAGTAATTCTTAAAATAAAACTATGAAGATACCTGAGGCTCACTGATGGATTCCTTATATCACCAAAAGGAGAATTTTGATTCATCTATCAAATAATACTTATAATAAAAATATGAAGATATATTAGTCCTATAGCACTTTAACTAAAAAAGTTTATGCTTATAAAACTGATGAAAAATACCCTGTGAAAATTCTCCATAAGAATGTGCTAATCAGCCCTATCCCTTTGACAACCTTTATTTCTTTTATTTATTTACTTGAAAGTCAGAGTTACACAGAGAGAGGATAGGCAGAGAAAGAGGTCTTCCATCTGCTGGTTCACTCCCCAGTTGGCTGCAATGGCCGGAGCTGCGCCAATCCAAAGCCAGAAGCCAGGAGCTTCTGGGTCTCCCAAGTGGGTGCAAGGGCCCAAGGCCATCCTCCACTGCTTTCCCAGGCCATAGCAGAGAGCTGGATCGGAAGTGAAGCAGCGGGGACCTGAACTGGCACCCTTATGGGATGCCGGCACTGCAGGCGGTGGATTTACTTGTTATGCCATAGCACCAGCCCATTGACAACCTTTATTTCTAAAAGTATGGTTTACATAACAGCATCACAAGTTTGGTTTGTACGTATAAGATATCCTAAGTACATGTGAATTCTTGTTATCTGGACAGCAACTCCTGAAACACAATGTCAACTCACTAAGTCAAATCTGATCTTCCTCACATGATCTAACATGCTTAAATGAGAAAGATCTATACATCACACCTTTTCCTAAAAAACAAAACAAAACAAAAGACAATTGCTTTTCAAAGTCAAATTATCATTAAAAACTTAAACCAGAAATGAAATCACTAAAGAGCTAGAACCTGGTGTAAAGCCACTGCCTAAGAAACAGCATCTCTCAGCCAGCGCCGCAGCTCGATAGGCTAATCCTCCGCCTGCGGCACCGGCACACCAGGTTCTAGTCCCGGTCGCTCCTCTTCCTCTCCAGCTCTCTGCTGTGGCCCGGGAGTACAGTGGAGGATGGCCCAAGTGCTTGGGCCCTGCACCCGCATGGGAGACCAGAAAAAGCACCTGGCTTCGGATCAGTGCGGTGGGCTGGCCACAGCGGCCATTGTGGGGTGAACCAATGGAAAAGTAAGACCTTTCTTTCTGTCTCTCTCTCTCACTGTCCACTCTGCCTGTCCAAAAAAAAAAAAAAAAAAAAAAAAAAAAGCAGCAGCAGCATCCCAAAAATGCACTAGAAATGTAGAAATGCACTAGTTCGGATCCCAGCTGCTCCACTTCTAATTCAGCTCCCTGTTAATGGGAAAGTAGTGGAGGATGGCCCAAGTGGTGCTTGGGCCCCGACACCCATGGATCCTCTTTAGTGAAGCAGCTCAGAAGACCAACTTCATCACCTCTGGTAGATACTGGAGAGAGGTTCTTGCTGTGGGGAGTAGGACATAAAAAGCAATTTGGGAATTTTCCTTGTAGTTCAAAGCTGGGCCAACCATGGTGAGATCCAGTACCTGATAAAACCTAGACCAGTGCTTGCAGATGGGGCCTCCAGACTACTCCAGCATCAAGTAGACACACCTGTGCCTCTTTGGGACCAACTTCTTTTTGGTGTGTATCACTTTCAGCCTTATATAAACATGGCATGCACCCCCAAGACTTTGTAGGGACTAATGACTGTGAGACTCAACTTTAAGCCTTGGTGAACAAGGGACTGCCTTTACAACCCTTCCCTGAAACGTGGGCAGACAGCAAGTACTGTGTTGGAACTTAGTGCCAAGTTAGGAAAGCCCAACAGTGGACAGATTCTAATGGCTCCCTTCCCCATGCGAATGCCTGAAAATGAAGCCTTTGGAACTGCCCTATTGCCAAATGGACTCCTGTGGCCTCACTTGATTGGAATTATAGCCTCTAAGGCTGAGACAGCAACACACCAACAATGACTTACAGAAAAACCTCAAACAACAGCCTGATATAGTGCCTAATAGCAGAAGTGTCTACACATGTAGAGAAAACAAATTGTTCAGAATTATAAGAAGGACAGGCACAAACAAAACCAGATTATGAAGACTTCAAATAAAACCAGATTGTGATTCTTCTCTGTGGAGATGACATTGTAATCCAAGAAGTATCAACAATTTTCAGGATACCATGACCTCACCTAACAAACAAAATGAGTGCCAAAATCAAGCAGATAGTAATGGACATTTGCAAATTCTTGGATAAAGAATTCAAAACATGGGGTGGGAGCAGGGGTGGGAGGGAGGGTATGCTGGGAGGAATCACTACATTCCTGATGTTGTGCTTATGAAATCTGTACTCATTAAATAAAATAAAAGGTTTCTATGAGGAAAAAAAAGTATTCAAAGCAACCATTTTAAGGAAATACAATGAATTTCAGGAGAAAAAAAGAGAAATAATTTAATACTCTTCCACATTCTTAAAGAGAGGGAAGTGATTTTAAAAAAACAAACAGAAAACCTCATACTGAAAAATACATAAAAGAAATGAGAAACTCAGTAAAAGGCATCAATGGCAAAATACATCAAACAGAAGAATCAATAAGCTCAAAGACAGATTCTGAAATACACAGAGAAGAAAAAAGACTGAAGATAATGAAAAAAGCTTACTGCAGCATTGGGATAGCATTAAAAGAGGAAATATCTAAGAGTTGGGGGGTTCAAGAGGGACTAGTGAAAACTTAAAGAGGCAGAAAGTACATTTGAGAAATCTTAAAGCAGCAATTCACCTTTGTAGATATGTATAAATTCAAGGTGGAAGAATGTAATAAAACTCCATGAAAGTGGGACCCAAAAGGAAACTGGAATAACTATACTTACATCAGATAAAACAAACTAAAAACAGTAAAAAGAAACAAAGGATGTCATTACATAAAAATAAAGGGTTCAACCAAGTAGGAGAAAAATAACAACTGTAAATATATACACATCAAGTATCAGAATATACGAATATTAAGAAATATATTAAGATATTAACTATATTAAGAAATAATAATTGACCTATGAGAGACAAACTCTAATACAACATTGTATAGGGCAATACAGCAAAGTATAGGACTTTCATAGATGTCACAGATGTACAGATCATTTAGACAGAAAACTAAGAAACAGCAGAGTTAAAGTGTTCTCTACATAATTTGGATGTAACTAACATCTACAAAGCATTTCATCCAAGAGCTGCAGAATGCACATTCTTTTCCAGAGCATACAATTCTCATAGATTCTGCAGCGTAGATCATATGGAAAGTAACAATAAGCTTCAACAAATTAAGCAAAATAGAAATCATACTGAGAATCTTTTCTAACCACAATGCAAACACTACCAAGCAATAACAAGAGAAACTCTGGAAATAATTTCTGATGCAAATTAAACAGTTACTCCAGAACAATCAATAGATGAAGGAAGAAATTAAAAACATCAAATGCTATCATGAAATAAATTAAAATCAAAACACAACTTACAAAAACCTATGGGATACAAATAAATATAGTACTCAGAGAGACGTTTAAAGCAATGAATGCTTACATCAAAAAAGCAGAAAAATCTCAAACTTATCACGGCACCCCAAGAGATCAGAAAAACAAGGGCAAATTAAACTCAAAAGGGAAGAAATAATAAGGAAAACAGAAGAAAAAACCTCACAGTAGAAAAAATAAAACAGACTAAAAAATACCAAAAAAAAAAAAATCAATGAAACAAACACCTGGTTCTTTGAAAACGTGAGCAGAACTAGCAAACCCTTAGCAAAAGAAAAAAAAAGAGGAAACAAAAATGAACGCAGAAAAAGAGGCATTAAAACTGACACTACAGAAATATAAAGGATCATCAGATTCTTTTGAACAATTCTATGCCAAAAAATTTGATAACCTAGAAGAAATTGAAAAATTCCTGCATAAACAGACCTTATCAAGACTGAATTGACTACACCACACTAACACAGATTAATAGCAAGTAACAAAATGGGAAAAACTCAGGATCAGGTAGCTTCATTTTTTAACTGTACCAAATATGTAAGAATTTAATGGGGCCAGCACTGTGGTGTAGCAGGTTAAGCCACCATTTTTAGACGCAGCATCCCATATGCATGCCGGTTCAAGGCCTAGCAGCTTCGTTTCTGATCTAGCTCTCTGCTAATGAGCCAGGGAAAGCAGCAGAAGATGGCCCAAGTACTTGGGCCTCTGCACCCACGTGGGAGACCTAGAAGAAGCTCCCAGCTCCTGGCTTCGGATCAGCCTACCTCTGGCTGCTCATTTGGGGAGTTAATCAATGAATGGAGGACCTTTCTCTCTCTCCCCGTCTCTGTCTGTAACTCAGCCTCTCAAATAAATAAATAAAATCTTAAAAAAAAAGAACATAATATTGTAGAAAGAACAGTTTTTTAAATAAATGGTGCTGGGAAAACTGGATAGCTACCTGCAGAAAAATGCAATCAGATCCCTGTCTATCACTGTGTACAAAAGTCAATTCAAATGGTTTCAAGACCAAAATTAAGACCTGAAAGTTTGAAACTAGCAGAAGAAAGAACTTCAAAACATTGGAATACACAAGGATTTTTTGATCAGACCTCAAAAGCATTGGAAACAAAAGCAAAAATAAACAAACAGGATTTCAGCAAACTAACAGCTTCTGCACAGTAAAAGAATCAACACAAAAGAGTGAAAAGACAACCTGCAGAATTGGAAAAATTATTTCCTTTTTTTGCTTTCTTTTTAATAGAAAACTTTAACCACCCTCCCACCTGCAAACCATCCCATCTCCCATTCCCTCTCCCATTCCATTCTTAATTAAGATTTTAATTACCTTTATATACAGAAGATCAATTTAGTATATACTAAGTAAAGATTTCAACAGTTTGCACCCACGGACACAAAAAGTATAAAGTACTGTCTGAAGACTAGTTTTACTGTTAATTCTCATAGTACACCTCATTAAGGACAGAAGTCCTACATGGGGAACAAGTGCACAGTGACTCCTGTTGTTGATTTAACAACTGTCAGTGTTATTTGTGACATCAGTAATCACCCGAGGCTCTTGTTATGAGCTGCCAAGGCTATGGAAGCATCTTGTGTCCACAAACTCTGTCCTTATTTAGACAAGGCCATAATCAAAGTGGAAGTTCTCTCCTCCCTTCAGAGAAAAGTACCTCCTTCTTTGACGGCCCCTTCTTTCCACCAGGATCTCACTCACAAAGATCTTTCATTTAGGTCATTTTTTGCCACAGTGTCTTGGCTGGGAAAAATTATTTCTAAGTTACACATCTGACAAGGGATTAGTAAAATTATGTAAGAACTTAAATCTACTCATAGCAAAAAAATAAAATCAAACATCCAAATAATACCATTTAAAACTGGAAAGTAGATCTAAACAGACAATTTTCGAAGAAAGACATACAAATGGCCAACAGGTAGATGAAAAAAATGTTCACTATCACTAGTCATTTGGAAAATGGAAACCCAAACTACAATGAGCAGGTAGGCACTGGGTACAGCAGTTAAGCTAGTACTTAGGATGACAAACATGCCAAAATGTGCATCTTAGGAGGCAGCAGATGATGGCTCCAATGGTTGGGTCTCTGGCCACCCACATAGAACTGGGTAAAGTTCCAGGCTCCGGCTAGACCAGGCCTGATGCTGTGGAAATTTGGGGAGTGAATCAGGCAAAGCAGCCTTTCAGATAAATGAAAACATAAACACAAAACAAAAAAACAACTCACAATGAGGTATCACCTCACACAAATTAACTGGTTGTTATGAAAAATATAAAAGCAAGTATAGTGCTGGCAAAGATGTGGAGAAAAGGGAACCTTTACACAGATACTGTGGAAAACAGAAATGGAAGTTCCTCAAAAATTTAGAACTACCAGATGATCCAGCAATTCCATTAGGATATACATACAAGGGAAATAAAATCAGTCTGTCCATGAGCCACCTGAATTCCCAAGTTTATTATAGTACTATTCACAACAGACAAGAAATGCAAACAACCTAGGTGTCCATCAACTGATGGATGTATAAAGAAAGTGTGGCAAATATATACATCAGGTGCTTAGCAGACCCACATATCATATCAGAATGCCAGTTGGAGTCCCAACCCTTAAGTTTCTTATATAGCTTTCTCTTAATGCGTTCTGGGAGGTGGCAGATGATGGCCCAAGTGCTTGGAACCCTGCCATCCACAAGGGATATCTGAATGGAGTTCTGGGATCTTGGCTTTGGCCTGACCCAGCTCTAGCTGTGCAAGCATTTGTGTGCAGAGTAACCAGCAGATGGAAGATCTCTCTCTCTCTCTCTCTCTCTCTCTCTCTCTCTCTGCCTTTCAAGTAGATGAAAAGAAACAAGCAAAAAAATATCTGATCTTCCGGGCCAGCGCTGTGGTATAGTGGGTAAAGCCACTGCTTGCAGTACCAGCATCCCACATAGGTGCCGGTTCCAGATCTGAACGCTCCACTTCCAATCCAGCCCTCTGCTGTGGCCTGGGAAGGCAGTGAAGGATAGCCCAAGCCCTTAGACCCCTGCACATATGCGGGAGACCTGGGGGAAGCTCCTGGCTTTGGATCGGCCCAGGTCTGACAGATGCGGCCATCTAGGGAGTGAACCAGCGGATGGAAGACCTCTCTCTCTCTCTGCCTCTCTGTAACTCTGCCTTTCAAATAAATCTTTTTTTAAAAAGTTGCTAAGTTGAGAGTAGAAGGGTGGTTACCAAATAAAGCAGGGGAGAGGGAAAAAAGGAAGAAAAGTTAGTTAACAGGTACCAAATTATAGCTGGATAGGAGTTAGAAAGTAACTCTGATGTTCTACTGTATAGCAGGGTAACCATAAATAGCAAAAATGTAGTATATATATTTCAAAAAAGGAAAAGCTAGAAGAAAGGGTTTTATATGTTTTTGTCATGAACAAATGATAAATGTTTAAGAAAACAGATGCTTTCTGTTTTCTTATTGGACATTATGCAGTGTATGGAAACATTACATGATAATAAATATGTACAATCTTCATCAGTTAAAAATAAAAAGAAAACAAATTAAATAAACACAGAGCATTCTTTCTGTACCTCTCTCAAAGTCAATACTATGAAACAGACTCTTAAAAACCTTCAAGAATTTTCTTGAAAGTATGATTTACCTCAGGACTTTCAGATTAAAATGATTAAAAAATCATGTAAAATTTAAGTACAAGTTGTTTTTCCAAATTACTTTTAAAAATACAAACATCAAAGCACTCTTTAACAAATAAATTAAAACTTTTGGAAGCGAATAAGCTTTCTGTGTGTTACTTACTCTGCAGTTTGTTTTTAAACCTATTACACAAATAATTTGCTTTTTAAAACTAAATTATAAAGGTTAGAAAAGAGTACAGATTAGAACATTTTAAAAAATGGGGGAAAAACAACAATGAAAAAATAGTGAACTTTTTTTTTCGTAAATACAATGCAGGGTTCAGCCTACTTAGTAGGCTGTCATGCTCTTATTATCTTAGACACATAAAACACAGTTCTCTTCACTTCAAAAGTTTAAGTTCAGCTATGTAACTTTACTAATAACCCACCTTTTTCATTTTCTTTGTATCTACAAATGCCAACTGGAATCTCTGCTTGAAACATGGAGCCCACCATAATCTCCTATTTTAAAAATAATACAAAACATTAATAAGATCTAGTAACACATTTTACATCCATTTTCTAGCTTTACCATCCTCATGGGCAAACTGTCTCTGGTTCCTGTCACAAAATGCAAATACAAACTACCTCACAGAAGCATTGTGAGGATGAATGAGTTAATAATAGATAAGAGCATAGATATGATTGGATGAAAGTACTACTAATAGTAATGGGGTGAAATGTAATGTGGACAATGAATATAAACCTTACTTCAAATTATGGAGAAAAATAAAAGCAAAGTCCAAAATTTTTATTAGGATAATTGCAAAACACTTTGAAAAACATAAATCAAACAAATATTTTCAGAGTGTCTCCTTCTAAGAAAGTGGTCTTAAAGTATGGTCCCTCCCTGCATTTCAATATCAGTGTCACCCAGGAAACTTTAGAAATACAGACACTCAGGTCTTAATGCAAACATACTGAAAAAGAAACTGGCGGGTGCAATTCTGTAATTGGTATTTTAATACTCTCTAGGTGATTATGACACATATTTAAGTCTGAGAAGCACAGCCTAAAGGTAAGAGAAGGAATAAACAGTTTGTAGAAAGTTCAACAGGGGACAAATGGATATAACTCCAAACCAAATGGATAAGCAGGTTGGTCCTTAATTTCCATCAAAACAACATAAAATACAGAAGGGACTCCCTTGTCCCCCTAAAAGAACTGAAATTTTATAGGAAAATCTGGTAATCAAATCTACATAATCAAATCACAGATGAGTTGAAAGTGGCTATCCAGAAAGGCAACTTGAAATCACTACTGATAAGACTTCATGGTGCCAGAATTGTGATATAACAGGTTAAGCTACCGCCTGAAATGCCTGCATCCCCTGCATCCCCTAACGGCACTGGTTTAAGTGCCTGCTGCTCCACTTACAATCTAGCTCCTTCCTATTGTACCTGTGAAAACATCAGGAGATAGCCCAAGTGCTTAGAACCCTGCCCCCATGTGGGAGATTCAGGTTGGAGTTCCACCTCCTGGCTTCAGCCTGGCCCAGCCCCGACTGTTGCAGCCATTTGGGGAGTGAACCAGCAGACGGGTATTTCTTCATCTCCCTGATTCTCCCACACTCTATGTAACTCTCTGCCTTTCAAATAAATAAATAAATCTTAAAATAAATGATTTCACAACACATGAGAACCAGGATTACATGGATACTCTTATCTGGTGGCTAAATGTTAAGAACAAACTTACTGGCATTTCAAAATGAAGACTTGGGCAGAAGTAGCATAAAATTAACCTTCCTTCTAGGAAGGTTAAATAGCTCTTAGGATTTGAAAAGTTCCTCTCTCCTATGTTATCCTATCTCATTTTACCTAGTATAACTCCAAAAATAAGTTTGAAGTAATAAAGTTATGACTGTGTAGAGAAGGCAGTCTTTTTTCATGTTCAGTTTTCTGAAAAGAGTATCATAAATGACAAATTTTCTCCTCTCCTTGACAGTTATTCCCTGCAAGTCTTTCACTATAATGAGTCCTTACAGAAAACCTCTTTTAACTTTACTCACCTATGACTACTAAAGTGGGATTCTAGAAGTATCCATTAATACTAGATCTGTATACTCCAGATCATTTAAACTAGCAGTGTTGAGTTTTTCTTAACATAAAAATAACACATTTCTTTTTTCCTATTGCATTCAGAACACTTTTTTTCAACAATCTGTTCTGTAGTATATGGCAAGGAAGGGAAATAGCATTTTAGATTATATACCAGGATCTCACAGAATTTTCATTTCATCTTCACCAAGTCCCATAAGGCCGACATTCTAATTTCCATATTATATATAAGGAGATGGATCTCAAATTAATTTTCTGGAGCCAGAGTTGTGGTGTAGCAGATGGCTGCTGGTTCAAGACCTGGCTGTTCCACTTCCAACCCAGCTTCCTGCTAATGCACCTGGGAAAGCAGTGGAGGATGGCCCAAGAAGATCCTGGCTCCTGACTTCAGCCTGGCCCAACCCTGCTGTGTTTGTCTGTCTCTCCCTCTCTCTCTTCCTCCTCACACCCATCTACCCACTCTCTCTGAAACTCTCCCTTTCAAATAAATTAAATCCTTTTTTTTTTTTAAGAGCGTGTTCACAAAGTAACTTACACACTAAATTTAAAATCAGACCAACCAGGAACAAAAAACAGTAATTTTTTTTAAAAAAAAGGCTAGATCAGTGGATCTCTCATTAAGAATATCATTCCTTTTATAAAAATGATTTGTTTTAACCAATTTACCTACTTTGATAGTTTATTTAAGAACTCAAAGTCAACTCCTTTGCAACAACTTAAAATTGATTAACTTAATACTGAATTGAAGTATATTCTATAATGTAAGAATAATGCCAGTGTTATTTTGACAGTCATTTTAAAAATTTACTTATTTAGTAATATATAGTTATAAAGAACTCAAACCTCTCTCTTCACACAATATGCTTAACAGTTAACCAAATTAAATTTAATCATTCTGTGTTTTCCCTTTTAATTGTAAGAAAATGAAAAACTTACAATCTGAATTATTAAACAAAATTTACTTACATATTATAGCTACCATAACTGCATCCTCTTCCCACCCCCCGAAAAAAATAACATGTGATACTTTCACAGTGTAATAAAAGTCTAATTTAGCACTAGTTCAGGATTAGAAAAGAAATTTGAATTTCTAATCTTGGTTTGAGTCCTGTTTGTTCAACAAAGTCGAATTCTTTCAATACATCGTTTTATTTTATAAAGATAAATCTGTTTCTCACCTGAATGTATTCAGAAGGAATTTGAACATTCACTAACATTCACTAAATACTTAAATGTAACAAAAGAGTTTACATCAATTTAGTAATATACATAGTAACAATAATTATACTTGGTCCTCTTATAAATAAACAAGTTTTGGGAAAGTATGTTTCAAACTACCTTTTTCCAGTCTTCAGATGGAATATAATCTTCATCTTCTTCAGATTCTTCTTCTATTTCACTATCTAAAACAAACAGGAAAACAACTGCTTATCCTGTCCGTATCTATATATTTGCATTTTTACATCTATCATCAATATTTATATATGCCAAAAGGTATCTAGGGTGAGTTAGGCAAAGATACTTTTAATTAAACATCGATACTCTATCTCTTACAAATACAAAAAAAAAGAACAATAAAAAAAAACTATAAATTGGGGAGGTATATGCTTGGTGCAGTGATTACAACACTGCTTAGGACAATGTCTCTCTTATCAGAGTGCTTGGGTTCAAGTCCCAGCTCATGTTTCTTCTTCAGTTTTCTATTAAGGCACACCATGGAAGGCAGCATCTATGGCTCAAGTGTATGGGTCCCTGTCACCCAGGTGGAACACACAAATTGGGTTCCAGGCTTCTGGGTTCAGCCTGGCCAAGCCCTAGCTATTGCAGGTATTTTGGGGAGTGAACCATGGGACAGACCTCTGCCTGTCTCTCTCTCTCTTTCACATAAAAGGAAAATAGATAAATAAAAGTTAAAAACAAAAACTTGGGAAAAAACACTATAAACTTTTGGCCGGCGCCGCGGCTCACTAGGCTAATCCTCCAACTTGCGGCGCCGGCACACCGGGTTCTAGTCCCGGTCGGGGCGCCGGATTCTGTAATGGTTGCCGCTCTTCCAGGCCAGCTCTCTGCTGTGGCCAGGGAGTGCAGTGGAGGATGGCCCAAGTGCTTGGGCCCTGCACCCCATGGGAGACCAGGAGAAGCACCTGGCTCCTGACATCGGATCAGCATGGTGCGCCGGCCGCAGTGGCCACTGGAGGGTGAACCAACAGCAAAAGGAAGACCTTTCTCTCTGTCTCTCTCTCTCACTGTCCACTCTGCCTGTAAAAAAAAAAAAAAAAAAAAAAAAACACACACTATAAACTTTTTAGAACAGGTTTCTCATCAAATCATTTCTTCCAAAAACTTCAGGGAAAAATGTTGGTTCAGAGGCGAAATAATCTGTTTCTATTGTTCATTCTGTTCTTAAAAGCCTGTTAACGGGATAAATGATACGATTTCAATTTCCTCACTTAGAAAATGAGGGTCTGCATAAAACATGATTTCCAAACAGTACTCTTTGGAGCACTGGGAATTCTACGGCATCACTTTAAAGGGAACAAATGAGTTGGGCTAGATATACAAAGCCCTCCACTCTATTCAGAGCAGCCAAGTTGTTTGCTTTCATTCTGGAATAAAAAAATATTTACCTATAAAAAGGTAGAAATGTGAAAGCTATTAGATTGTTAGCATCTTCTTAAAGCAAAAAATTACACACACAGTTCAAAACGACACTACATAAATTAATCTCTACAGAAAAGCTGTTATAGATGGTGTATGTGTGTGTATATGGTACATGGTATAATACAGATGATATACATATGTATAGCTTCCACACAAATCAAATACCAAATTAGAAGTATAAGATAAACATTGTTTCAAGAAGCAAAGCAGTGACTTAGCATCCTACTTTTAAAAAACTATTTATTTGAGAGGCAAACAGAGAAAGTTCTCATCTTTTGGTTCACTCACCAAATGCCCAAAACGGCTACAGGGCTAAGGCCAAGAATCAGGAATTCATTCCAGGTATGCCAAGCAGGTGGCAGAAACACAAGATACTTGAGACATTATCACTGCTTTACTAGGGTCCACACTAACAAGAAACTAGCATTAGGGGCCAGATGCAGGGACTGAACCCAAGTACTCCAATGTGGGACATGGATAGCCTAATGAGTAGCTTGACCAGAAGGCTGTATTAAATCACTACCCCCAAATCACACTTTAAAGTGCACTGGCAACAGACCTGTTCTTCTTCTAAGGGGGAAAAATACTAACAGATTTGCTCCAAATTTAAAATTAACACTATTATTTTAATAACGAATCCCTCTTTGCACTATTCACTTGGGTAAAATATTTTATCAAAACTCCTAGTATTATACAAAAATTGTTCCTTAGCAGTATTACAATCATGTCTAAACTGTGCTACAAATAATTCACACAAATAATAGGTATATTTATATTCAGTAATTACATTACTACATTTTACAAAAGGTTATTTTTTTTCAAGTGTTTTTCTTCCTTTTCAACTATGGAAATTAGACCATAAATTTAATTATTATTTACACCGGTGGCTGACTTGCTTTTCCAAGAGCCTCTAGAGTAATGACTCATGCTTAGAATGAGTGTGACGGAACAGGTGGTACACACAAATATTTAATTTATACATTAAATTTTGCCTTGACTACTGGGCATTTCTGAACAGAAACTAACTGTAAAGTAAATTAGGGAAGTTCCTTCTAAATGTAATGCATTTCTTCCTCAAGAATCAAGCACTTTTTTTAACAAAAGAATCAATTAATTAGAGAAAGCAGTGCTTATGAATATATTGCCATACACTGCTTAAAATGTTTTCGGCAATGACGGACCACATATAATGTTGGTGGTCCCATAACATTATTTCATCTAATGAAGTCACAGAAATCTTGGTTTGCATAAGTACACTAAAATGTTCCCAAATCATATTTAAGTAATTTAATTTTAAGACACGGTAGTTTAAGTAATACATAAAATAGTAAAAAATATCCAAACTATAGCAACCAACAACACTTACTTGTATCAAAATATTTACATCGACGTGGGCGGATTATCTCTTGGGCATCCTGAGAAGCAACAGACTGCGACGGATCATCATTGGAAGACTGAGTTTCATCCTCCTGACCAGATGAATCCTTTATATTCTCTTCCTATGAAATAATAAGGTTATTCATGATATAAAGAAAACTCTTGCAGAAAAAAGGCTACAATGTTAAGATTTTCTTCTTAACATATCTAAAAGACTAAAAATGAATTCACTCAATGCAACATGGTGTTCTGGGCTGGTTCCTAAAACACGAAAAAGGATATTAGTGGAAAACCTGGTGAATCGAAGCAGTCTATAGATTAGTTAACAGCACTGTAGCAGTGCCAATTTCTTAGCCTTGATAAATATACCAAGGTTATATAAGATATTAATACTATAGGGAGATTGCAGGGGAGTACATAAGAACTTTCTGTATCATTGAAAATCTTTTATAAATCAAATTATTTCAAAACAAAGGAAAATGAACACAGAACTGTCAATTATAAAAGGATTAGAATCTTTTTAAAAGTTTTGGAATAAACCTTTTAGAACAAACGCAAAGTCTGGAAACACACAAATCAAACTACTACCTCTCACAAGTGGACTACAGGGAGATTTCCAACGTTTATGATGTATTTCTATGATACCTTAACTTTTGACATTTAGACATATTACTTTCGAAGCGGAAAGAGTAATGACTAGGCGTGGCTCAGTGGTAAAGCAGGTTAAAGCCCTCGCCTATAGTACTAGCTGCAGCCGGTTCGGGTCCTAGCTGTTCTACTTCTGATCCTGCTCCTTGCTGATGTACCTGGAAGGCAGCAGAGGATGGCCCAGGTCCTTGGGCCCCTGAATCCACATGAAGGACCTGGAGGAGGACCCTGGCTCCTGGCTTCAGATCGGCTCAGCTCCAGTCATTGCAGCCATTTGAGAAGTGAAACAGCAGATGGAAGACCTCTCTGTCTCTACTTCTATCTATTAACTATCTCTATCTGTAACTCTTTTAAGTAAATAAATTAATACAATCTTCAAAAATTACAAATAGAAAGAGTAATTACTGTAGAAATAAGTAATCAACATGAACATATTAAGAAACTGTAACTTCCGTAAGAATAACACTACAATTTTAAGCATATACAAGTCCCAACCATCTGTAGCTTCACTTTCTGTAGTTTTTTCCTATGGTCAACCACTGTCTGAAAATGTCAGTGTTTATCATGACTCTTTCAAGACACAGAACTTCACATGTCTTTTATTAAACTACACTGTTATAATTGCCCTATGTTATTATTAGTTATTGTTGTTAATCTCTAACAATGCTTAATTTATACATTAGGCTTTATCATGGCTATCAATGAGAATACTTCAAAAGGTTCATGGAAAAATCTAATTAAAACATGAGTTTATTTTGGTGTAAGATTTTTTGAAATCCTTGCATGGTTTGTTTCATAATATGTACTTTCCACCAACTTTCTGAAGTAATCTTATATCCACAGAAAAAATAAGTATGTTAAGAGTTAAGTACCATGGCTGGCGCCGTGGCTTGATAGGCTAATCCTCCACCTTGTGGCACCGGCACACCGGGTTCTAGTCCCAGTCAGGGTGCCAGATTCTGTCCCAGTTGCCCCTCTTCCAGGCCAGCTCTCTGCTATGGCCCGGGAGTGCAGTGGAGGATGGCCCAAGTCCTTGGGCCCTGCACCCCATGGGAGACCAGGAGAAGCACCTGGCTCCTGGCTTCGGATCAGCGCGATGCGCCAGCCGTGGCGGCCATTGGAGGGTGAACCAACAGATAAAAAGGAAGACATTTTTCTCTGTCTCTCTCTCTCATCTGTAGTTTCAGATATGTACTGAGAGTCTTGGAACATATCCACCACACTTAAGAGAGATCTATTATTTATGTATTTTTATAACCTTACTTTATTTTCCCCACTACAGCCACTGTTGTCATCATTATCAGCGTCTTCATCATCTTCCCCTTCTTCTTCCTCTTCCTCCTCTTCCTCATCTTCTTCAGGTAATCGAACAGTACTGTCATAACCATAAAGGCTGAGAAGTTCATGAATTGGCATGTCGCCTTCCTAAACAGACAAAATTAAAAGTTAATTTCTAAGTCAGTAATTTCCTATTTCCAAGTTATAGTTCACAAATATATAAAGTATTTATTCTATAAAGAACACTTTTATAACTGTGCCAAGAATTTTCAAATCAGAAAATAAAACTGAAAATATTTCTGAAATCTAGGAACTTTCCAGTCTTTGAAGTATTACTAAAAACCTGACCAATTATAATTGCTGGTAACAAAACACTTAAGTGTAACAGAAAGTGTCCTTATGTTCCCAGTCCTTAAGATGCTGCCCAGGATACTTGTATCCTTTATTGGAGTGCCTGAGGTCAAGTCCCAGCTCTGCTTCTGGTTCCAGCTTCCTGCCAAAATGCTACCTGGGAGGCACAAGATGGCTCAAATAATTGGGTCCTTGCCACCCATGTGGTAGACTTGTATTGATTTCCCAGCTCCCAGCTTTGGACTGGCCCAGTTCCAGTTGATAGGGCATTCTTGCAGTGAGTCAGTGGATCAAGGCTTTTTGTTTCTTTCTCTCTGCTTTTCAAATAAATACATTTTTTAAGTGTCATTGGTCTAAAACTGACTTCTTTTTACTATCAATTCAGTATATGTATATGGATAGTTACATGTTGACTAATTATCAGGAATATCATACTTAATTTGAGGGAAAGAGAATAACTGTAAAATAGATAGACTATAAACGAAGTTAACAACCCATAAAGGGAGAAGAAATTCACAGTCCAGTCCAAATACATTAAAAGAGAAATGAAGATGATATACAGAAATAACACTGGATTACATCAGCCAAATAACTTTTTTCCATGGTTACTTCCATTTCCATTTAAAATCATCTCATGCAATCTTTATCATCTGCCTTACAGAACAGTTATATTATTTCCATTTCACAGATGAGGAAACAGGCTGAAAGACTAAGCAATTTAAATCTTAAAATTTACACAAGTTTGGGGCTGGCGCTGTGGCGCAGTGGGTTAATGCCCTGGCCTGAAGCGCTAGCATCCCATATGGGTGCTGGTTGGAGATCCGGCTGCTCCACTTCTGATCCAGCTCTCTGCTGTGGCCTGAGAAAGCAGTAGAAGATGGCCCAAGTCCTTGGGCCCCTGCACCCACGTGGGAGACCTGGAGGAGGCTCCTGGCTCCTGATCGGCGCAACTCTGGCTATTGCGGCCAATTGGAGAGTGAACCAGCAGATGGAAGATCTCTCTCTCTCTCTCTCTCTGACTCTCCTCTCTTTGTGTAACTCTGACTTGCAAATAAATAAATAAGATTTAAACAATCTAATGTGTACTCCATGGTGTCTCAGCCAGGAATCTCCTTAAACCTCTCCAAAATATGTATCATCTGCAAATGAAGCAGTATCTACATGCTTTAAAATCAGTTTTCTGCAGAATGTACTCACTCTAATCATAATCAAGTCACGCAAAGTCTCAGGGAAAAACAGATTAGAATTCTGGTTATACAAAAAAAATTTGACCCAAATCATCTGAATATATTCTATACAAACACACCACTGCACACTACACATAAACACATGCTCTGAAGAAAAACAAAAGAAACGTCAGACAGTTCAGAACCTGAAAGAACCATAATTATGAATTAAGACATAATTTCTCCAGCATTCTGTGCCTTATCAGGGACAGAAATAAATCTAGCCCATACTGCTATGATGGAGATGGGCATGACAGTCCCCAAATATAACCTGATGACACTATCCCTTAGATCATACAATCTAATCTTCTTCATTCATAAATCATACACCAGGAACAATTTCCTGATTATAATTTGGATAGATTTTCTTATAGAGAGAAACTTCCATTCAACATTATAACTGGGTATTCTGGTTATAAATCAGTAAATCTGTTTCTGAACAAGAAATAGATTATGAAAGCTCCAATTATTTGGACAGCAACAGCCTGAAAAGTGGCAGCATGACATACTTGACAGCTCTTATAATTTAATCTCAAAATACATCAACAGGGGGCCCAGCATTGTGGTATAGCAGATTAAGCCTCTGCTGTGGCACCACTATCGCAAATGGGTACCTGTCTGAGTCCTAGCTGCTCTACTTCTCAATCCAGCTCCCTGCTAATGTGCCTGGGAAAGCAGCAGAAGATGGCCCAGGAGCTTAGGCCCCTGGAACCACCTAGGAGACCCCAGCGAAGCTCTTGGCTCCCAGCTCCAGCCTGGCCCAGCCCTGGCTGTTTCTGCCATTTGGGGAGTGAACCAGTGGATGGAAGACACCTCTCTTTCTCTCTCCCTCCCTCCTTCCCTCTCTGCAACTCCAACTTTCAAATAAATAAAATAAAACTTTAAAAAAAAAATACCAACACTGATCAAGGTCTTCAAGGATCTAGTCATGGCAATAAATTAGAAGTTAGTATTTAACAAGATAGATATAGGTAGAACTAGAGTATGAAAAAGGTTTATTCACACTGACAGCAAATAGCCACATAAAGTATCTTCAATGATAGATGCTTTGATTTCACTTATTCTCTTATCAGAACAAAAGCAAAGTTAGTGCATTCACAGTCTTTTTAGATCTTTGGAAGTATCATATGGGAGTATTCAGAGAAAAATATCACACATTGATAGAGACTTTCCACAATACCTATACCTAATTCCAGTTTATATAATTTTTCTTAAGCTCATCCTGCACCCAAAATTAGATGCAAGTTTAACAAATTAAGTCACAAGTATGAATATGGGCCAAGCCAGAAAAAATAAGTTCAGCATTAACAGTTTGCTGCTAATGTTTACTGCCCTTAAGAATTTTTGAAGAGCTTCTTTCATATTTCATCCTCAAAACTATTTTTTTAAAGATTTTATTTGTTTGACAGGTAGAGTTACAGACAGTGAGAAAAAGAGAGAAAGGTCTTCCTTCCATTGGTTCACTCTCCAAATGGCTGTAACAGCCGGAGCTGCACTGATCCGAAGCCAGGAGCCAGGTGCTTCTTCCTGGTCTTCCAAGTGGGTGCAGGGGCCCAAGCACTTGGGCCATCCTCCACTGCCCTCCCGGGCCACAGCAGAGAGCTGAACTGGAAGAGGAACAACCGGGACTAGAACCCGGCGCCCATATGGGATGCTGGCACTGCAGGCGGAGGATTAACCTAGTGCGCCATGGCGCCTGCCCCGAAAACTATCTTAATATTTGTTACTGTAACCTCTAATTTTTTCAGTTAAATGATACTTTAAGATCACACTACTATTTAAATAGCAGTGCTCGATACTGAACTCATCTTTTGCCTAGACCATGGCATGTAAATAAACATATAAATGCCCTTGAGTCATCTTATTCAAGGGCACTAGAATCACCTTAGGGGCTTTTTTTTTTTTTTTTTTAAGATTTATTTTACTTATTTAAAAGGCAGAGTGACAGAGTAAGAGATCATTTAACCACTGGTTCATTCCCTACAAGGTTGTAATGGCCAGGGCTGGGCCAGGTCAAAGCCAGGAGTCCAGAACTCCATCCAGGTTTTCCAAGTGAGTAGAAGAGGCCTATACACTTGAGTCATCTTTCTGTTGTTTCGCCAAGTGTATCAGCAGGGAGCTGGGTTGGAAGCAATGCAGCTGAGATTTGAACTGCCACTCCGATTTGAGATGGTGGCATCTTAAGTGGCAGTTTAGTCCACTGCTCCAAAACGATGGCCCCACCTTGGGGGCTTATTGAAACAAGGTGTTGGGACTTACCTTAGTTTCCTACCTAACAGGGCTTAGATTGGCCTAAAAGTCTGCATTTTTTCAAAGTCCAAAGTGCTGATTACTACTGGCAAGGAAGCAACCAGAGAACCACTAATCTCAAAGGCGTAGGATAAGATATCTACAAATCAGTGTTTCCAGTGGGAAATAATAAAGCTTCAACATTATTTTTAATAAGGCTTATCACTAACATGACAGCTAGCTCAGGCATCTGTCAAAAAGAGGAAAAGATAGACTAACTGCATGCAGAGATTTTTTTTTTAACCACTATCAAGACGCCTGACATTATGGTTAGATCAAGATTTTTCCCTCTTTGAAACACAGATGAGAAATCTGACTCACTTTAAAATTCATTTCTCTAAGAAAAATTCACCAACAATACAAATATTGACTAAGCAAAGAACAGAGTCAAAAATGGTCCAATCACAGTGCATCTGGAGAAGCTGAATTAAAATAAACAGTAACAGAATTGGCACAGATGAAAAAAAAACCCTTCAGGTCAGAGGAGATGATAAATGCACAAGAAACAAAAATGAATAATCAGGTCACTCAGCTTAAAGCTCAGATACTGACTGTATTAACTAAAAAGGGAAATATAATTCCAGAAGACCATTACTGAGAGATTATAGATTACTGAAAGGTTGGTGTTTTTAAACCTAATTTTTCTAGTTACCTAGTTTCTATGGAGATATGCTATATTCTTTAGATAAATTTGAGAACAGGTGTGGAGCAGCTACTGACACTATGCAAGGGCTCAGGGAAAATTACACACACAAGAAATGTTCAACATGGACTTAAACAGAGGACAGCTTTATTTCTGTGCCAAGGAGGCAGAGCAAGGTGGGAATTTGCTGCTATCATTCACCTGTGTTATGATCAGAACCCAACCCAACTGAGTAGTTACAGAAAAGAAAAAATTGAAAGAGATTTCTTCTGCAGGATTTAACCAGGGTAAGGAGTGATAAAGGTCCTAACAAGGCTGAATCCCTGGTTCTATCTATGCATTCCTTAAAAATAGGAGCACATATTCAGGTAACTTCAAACAGTTTATTTTCAGTCATAGTTATCTTTGAGGTGGGTTCTATCATGTGTAAACAAATATACTTGCCTATCTAATCAAATTGATTAATATTAAAAGTGAGTAGTATATGGTGGTATTATGCTTTTAATTTTTCTTTAAAGTTTTTTAAATTTATTTATTTGAGAGGCAGAGTTACAGACATAGAGAGGGAAAAGAGAAAAAGGTCTTCCATCTGCTGGTTCATTCCCCAGATGGCCCCAACAGCCAGAGCTGGGCCAATCTGAAGCCAGGAGCCAGGGGCTTCTTCCATGTCTCCACATAGGTGCAGGGGCCCAAGCTCCTGGGCCATCTTCTACTGCTTTCCCAGGCGATAGCAGAGAGCTGGATCAGAAGAGGAGCAACAGGTACAGGAACCAGCACCCATATGGAGGCCAGCACTGCAGGCAGAGGCTTAACCTAGTATATCACAGCACCAGCCCCTTAGGTATGAATTTTTAACTGCTATCACTCATCATGTAGTTAATAAGCAACAAGGAAAAAACAAGTATTACCACTGAGAATATAAGTCAAAACTTGACGGTAGTACAAAAAAGTATTTTATTTGATGTGTAAAGTTGGGATCTTAAAAGAAACATGAGGCTTCAACAAAAACCAGCAACTAATTTTGCTGAGGAATTTTGTTTCAAATTCAAGTAACATTTACTGTGTCCCTACTTTGTGCTAACTGAAATACTTAATTTAGCAAGCATAAAGAATTAAGTAGATCATTTATTGTAATTTGTCCCCAACCCTGTCCTACTATCTTTTATTCTGCACCATCTTTTCCCAGTAAATATCCTTTCCTGCTTTCCAAGAACCTATTTTGATTACAAGCTGTCCTCTTGGACCATAGCACCTGAATCACTGCATTCCCTGGCCATAGTTTTGAAGTGGGCATATTGCCCACACCTCTGTTTCTTGAATTATATCAACAGGAATTAAAGAAATAGACTTTTTCTTAAGCAGTAAATATTAGTGATATGACAGCATCTTCAGAAAGTTGGTCTGAAAAAGGAAGTCCATCATGTAGGAAAGCAGAAATGGAGGAAATATATTTTGATGGCACTTGAGTCCCTGAGGCTTGGTTATATCCCCACACTTCACGAAATCCCACGAGCGTTACACTAATTTATTTATTTTGACTAGGTAGTTCAAGATGGATTTCTATCTCTGTACTTCCAAATTCTGATGCTTTAACAGTAACAAAATCCTATTAAAGCAAATGTAATTTCCTTCTGAAAAGACTAAGGTATGAATAAAACTTGGCCAACAGTACATATTATATGAGGGCCTGTTAGTCGCCTATTCCAGAGAATCTCTCATCAGTTTATATTAATCAAAGTCTCTATTATACCAGGTACTAGGAGGGATTCCTTCAACTTAAATTTAAACATCACAATAAAGTAGCACAGTGTTTTATTCCAGTCCTACAAGAATTAAGAGTATACAAATGGGAGAGCAAAGTAAAGTAAAACTATGGGTCAAGTCTGGAATTTTCAGTTTTGGGTTCCACATATCTTCGGGTTCCACGTATCTATGAATGATGTAACCTCTCATATATCAGACATCGTGCTAAGTGCTTCAGATATATTATCCTTGTAATAACTAAAGCTTAACAATGTTAAGTAACTTATCCAAAGTCACAAGCTGATTAAGTACTATAGCCGGATCACAGACCTAGACCAACTGCTTTCCACTGCCTTTACATTTAAGAGCAAATTTCAAAAAGTTCATGGAAAAGTGGAATTAAAAAGTCTATTTGGGGGTGGTCACTGGGCTTAGGACACCCACATCCCAAATTTGTAGTACCAGGGTTTCATTCCTAACTTTTGCTTTTACTCCAGCTTCCTGCTGATGCACAGAAAAGGCAGTCGTGTAAATTCGTACAGTAATCGGGTTCATACCTGCAGAGTTTATAGGAAATCCAACATGTTGACCTTGAAGTAGCTTATCTTCAGGTTATAAATGAAAGCAGTAGCAGTTATATGCTGTTTAAACTTAAGCTTTAATTATTTCTAGGAGAAGTTAGAGAAGAATCTAAGTGGTGAAGGGGTGATTAGGGATTGGCCCTTTTGTCTTTTTCCTCCTTTGTATATCCTCAATAAATAGTTCTATTTTTTTTTTTTTTTTGGACAGGCAGAGTGGACAATGAGAGAGAGAGACAGAGAGAAAGGTCTTCCTTTTGCCGTTGGTTCACCCTCCAATGGCCGCCATGGCTGGCGGGCTGTGGCTGGCACATCGCGCTGATCCGAAGCCAGGAGCCAGGTGCTTCTCCTGGTCTCCCATGCGGGTGCAGGGCCCAAGGACTTGGGCCATCCTCCACTGCACTCCCGGGCCATAGCAGAGAGCTGGCCTGGAAGAGGGGCAGCCGGGACAGAATCCGGCGCCCCAACCGGGACTAGAACCCGGTGTGCCGGCGCCGCAAGGCGGAGGATTAGCCTATTGAGCCACGGCGCTGGCCACAGTTCTATTTTAATTAATATGTTCTAAGAAAGGATCATTTGAAACAAATTTAGGAACTATGAGGATCTGGTGAAAAAGGTGGAAGGAGAAATAGCAAAAGGAAATGATATGCTTCAAATGAATGTTTTATGTTAGGTATAAAGGTCATTTTCTGAAAGAGAAGAAAACAACCATCATCCTACCCCACAACCTAGTACAAACCAAACTTGATTACTTTCTCTTACTAATCTGTACTTGAGTTAAAACAGAATGTGGTAAGATGGAAAATATAATATTTCCTCCTTTACATTTTATCCCATCGATGAGTTATTCAGCAGAAAAATGTATCTGAAGTGACAAAAGTTCCCGTGAATTTAGGCAAATAACTGAAAATAAGTGCCTTTCTACTTTACAAATCTGTTAAGTGACTACATTAAATCTATAGTTCTCCTTGATGTTCACCTAAATTCTGAGTCATTCAAGCAAATCTGAACAGTTTTCAAAACCTCTTACTTTTAAAGAGTAATGCTGACTCAAAGGCTTTTGTGATAACCAATATACACTATTGCCACAAACACCAAGTCTATTCTCCAGCTCAAAATAATAAAATATTAAGTATCTTAGGCATTGTACATTAGACTAATCATTAAATGATCCAAAATGAGACCATCTGACAAAATATTCAAGCTCTTTAAATCTATCCATCTTTAAAAGTTTCTAACGAAAATTCTAAAACCTGCATTATTTTCTTACTATAAAAAAAGCACTCATTTTTTCTGTATTACATATTCAAATCCTTAAAAGGCGGCACTATTTCATTTTTCATGTTCCATTTTATCAGAGGTCCAGTGTATCAGATCATATGTGCAATAAATTTTATCAGAGTACACACGACATTGATTTACCATTCACTCATTCAACACTTAAATTAAGTGACTAGTGAATAAAACAATCATGGTCCCCCACCCATGAAATTAATAGATGATACAGTTGATGAATTAGACACATAATTACGAACTGTGTTAGGTATAAAGGAAGCACTGAAAAGGATAAAGTAGTTAAAAGCCACATACGCACATAACAAATGCTAATTATACCCAGGAAAGGCCATTCTGAGGAGGCAACAGCAAACCCAGAGGACAAGAAGCTAGTCCTGTGAAGCATGCACCAGAGAGTGAGAATCAGCTGAGAAGCCTTGAAATAGGAAGTAGGTTACCAAAGAATGAAAGCAGCTTAGAATAAAAGAGGCAGTACAATACATGGATAAGAAGTTGTATCATGTAGGTGGCTTTGCTAGACACGTTAAGTCCAGATTTTCTTTGGCGGTAATGGAAAGCCAAAAAGGTTGATATAAATTGATTTATATTTTGAAAAGATCATCATAGTTATTGGATGGAAATATATTGGGAGAACGATGGTGAAAGAGAAAATTGGAAAAGCAGTTAGGAAACTACTACAGTCGTCTAAGCTAGAAATGAAGGCAAACTGAGAAGACAAGGAGCAAAACAGTAAAGTAAGATATTTGTGTGGACAGAAATGACAAGCTTATTTAGGAACTGGATATTAGTAATGAAGGAAAATGCCTGGTTCCTAAGTTAGTTTCAACAGGGTAAAACAGTCATGCTATTTTTAAGTGACATAGAGAAAGCAGGGAAGGAACAGGTAGAGGGAGAACAACAATCAGCAGTTCTGTTTGGGACATTTAAAATTAAGAGTTATCTGTTGAAATATCCAAACAGATTTGTCAAGTCAGACAACCCAAACAGAAGACAGTGAACAGCGTAGTGCTAGAAATATAAACTAAGAAAAACTGAGCATACAGAAATCATGGAAATAAATTAGATCTCATAGCTTAGTAATTTTATAATGAGAATTTCTCCAGGTACCTCTGAGGGTACCTTCAGGCAGAGGAATTTGTTTTTTAAAATTCCATGTGTGAGTCTAACATAGCTGACCTTCATACTATTTTTTGAAAAATATTGGTCTACACAGAGACAGGAGAGAAAGTAGTCCAGAATTGACAATCAGAAAATGCCAATGTTTAAACTTAGGTAAGGGGAAAAGAATATGCAAAGGATACTCAACACAAGAGAGACTGGAGAAACAGGACAGTGCAATACTCCAAAATCGAGTAAGACAGTAATGGTAAACTATATTGAATTCCACTGAAAAAAAAATTAAATCCAACAAGGAAAGTCATTGGTCACCTGGATAGGAAGGGGTGGAAACAATGTACAGCACTTTAAGTAGTGAATGGGAAATGATGCTCTAAAGGGGAGTAAGCGAAAGGTACTATAATTGGGAAAGGATAAACAGTGCATGAAGACAAAATTTAGGATCATTTTATAGTCTGTTGTTAACCCAGATTTGTGATGTTCCACTGAATAGCTTTTTTTTATATGCCTTCATTACAAATTTTAAATATACCACCTAAACAGTATTGAATTTTTCAGTACAGGCTATATATAACATAACTCTTCCCCCAAAAGAGACAGCAAACCAAGACTTCAAGTTGCCTCTCTCCAAAAAGTTTTAACTACTGTACCCCCTCAATCTATTTAATATTATTTACCCTTGCAAGATCCTCTATTTCAGAACTGAAGTTTGTTTCTCCTTCCATCATTTCTTCCTCTTCTAATGTTCGTTCATCATCAAAATCATGTACCAGCATGTCAGCTGATGGATCAAATTCATGGTCATCTGATGTTGCTGAACCTCCTGGTAAAGAATATTTTAAAAAAGTTTGGTAAACCAAATCAAATGTGTCTTATCAATATTAGTGTCTATGCTTTACTAATGTGAAATTGGATATAAGTTGCAACTACAAGAAAAAATATGTAAATATTTATCAATCTTAAAAATTCTTGCCCTTATTCATCATCACCCAAAAAAAAATATTTCTTAGGGATTATTTCTGCGTCTCTCATCCCTAGATATTCAGTTAAAAATGCAAAAGAGGGGTAGGAATGTTGATAGCTTTTAAAAAAGTGTGCTGCAATCCTTGAAATATGAAAGATAAGCTATGAGTAATAAATCATATCAGGCAGGAATGGCTTTTTTGCGTACAAAAAAAAAAAATCACAATTTCTAACCATTTGATGCACTCGGAGTATGAATTCCTGTGACCGCTGAGGAACTTAAGAAAGTTACAGTCATCTGAACACTGTCATGAGTCACTTAATGACACTTTTTCAATGATGGACTATATACACAACAGTGACTATATCATAAAGGTACACCATCTCGGTTTGTGTAAGTATTCTCTATGTTTATACAACAAAATGATCTAGTGATTCATTCCTTTCTCAGACCACATTCCTGTCATCAACTGCCACATGACTGTACTGAGGATCTTCAAAAAGTTGATGGAAAATAGGTATAAGAAAAAGTGAAGCATGGATTTCAAATATTTATGCAGTAAAATAAACATCTTTTATTTTCATCTTTCAATGAACTTTTTGGAGAATCCTTGCATATAGTCTAGAAAAATGGGAGATGCATTCAAATTGCATTCCTCTTCCTTTACGGTACCTTCTAATATTTGAGCAGCTGTTTTTAGTTGACTTTGATTTTAATTAACGCCAAACAGGAGAAAAGCAAAATTTAGTAAAATTGCATGCAGAATTCTTATTGGTAGCATTAAAAGTAAACTAATAGATAACTGATGTGTAAGCTAATCTAACTTACTTTCAGCCTGGTGGTTGGGGAATATGGCTTTGTATTAGTAAATTGCCAAGGCTGGGCATATATATCCTGTAAAATGTCCTCACATTTGACCATCACTAAATCTAGATGTAAGTTTCCAAAGCATGGTTTACTAATAAACAAGTGAGTTGCTTACCATCATCCTACCTCAAAGAGTATTTCAGCAGTCTATTTTTTAATCATTTATTTGAAAGAGATACACAGAGAGAGAAGGAGAGGCAGAAAGAGGTCTTCCATCTGCTGGTTCACTCCCCAGTTGGCCGCAATGGCTGGAGCTATGCTGATCTGAAGCCAGGAGCCAGGAGCTTCTTCCACGTCTCCCATGTGGGTGCAGGGGCCCAAGGACTTGGGCTATCTTCTACTGCTCTCCCAGAACATAGTAGAGAGCTAGATCTGAAGTAGAGCAGCCAGGACTAGAACCAGCACCCATATAGGATGCCAGCACTGCAGGCAGCAGCTTTACCTGCTATGCCACAGCACTGGCCCCTCAGCAAGCTATGTTGACTAAAATGATGATTCCAAGCCAGTACAAATGGCAAAGCACTTAGTAGTCATTGAATTCTTTGAGGCATACACATTTACACATAAAAAATATATTAAGCTGTATTTTAAATATAAAATAATTACATAACTGCCAGACAAATCAGATGTAATCTTACATTAAATTACAGTAAAAATGAGTTGCTAATAGTTATCAGAGTTTAATAATTATTTGTAAAATAAAAACATTTAGAAAAGTACAGGCATATTACCTTAACTTTTCCTGGAAATAATAATAAAAAAAGGCAATAATTTAGTAGAGCACTGTTACATTAGTTGAGGGACTGGACAGGGTATTGTGTAGGAGCACCAACTTGACAACCAGTAAGTGAGCTGTCATTTGTCTCAACTGGTAACTATTTCTTTCTAGGTTTTCAATGGAAAATTCTCATAAAATTTCTCGGACTTTTAGTAGTCTGTAATTGTGTATTCCTCCAGAGTGTTATCTATACTTTTCTTCTCCCTGTTAGCAGAAAATCACTTTAAAAAAAAAAAAGGGTGGAGGGACGTGGTGGGTAGTGCATGATGCAGCAGGTTAATGCCCTGGCCTGCAGTGCCAGCATCCCTTTTGGTGACTGGTTCAATCTCAGCTGCTCCACTTCGATCCAGTTCCCTAATAATGCACCTGGAAAAGCAGTAGAAGATGGCTCAGGTGCTTGGACCCTTACACCGACATGGGAGACCCGGAAGAAGCTCCTGCTGGCTCCTGGCTTCAGATCAGCTCAGCTCCTGCTGTGTGGTCATTTGGGGAGTGAACCAATATATGGAAGACCTCTCTCTCCGTCTCCACCTCTCTCTATAACTCAGTCTTTCAAATAAATAGATAGATCAATCTTTATATACTACTATCTTAATCATAATTTTTGTTGGATGCAGGTATTGTCAAAAACAAGTATTCTCAATTCCTAATTTATTTTTCTACTATCATTTATCAGCTACTTAAAAGAAAAAAAATCAAGCTTTTATTAGTACACAGTATTAAATCATGTTACATGCGTAACCCCAAGTTCCCATATTTTATTATGTGCAAAGCCAATTATATTTGAATACTACCACTCTATTTCTCACTATATTAAATAACAAAGCATAAATACATTTTTTTCTTCCTTCCTCTATACACATCGCATTTGTTTCTATAAACATTCAAAATTTTTCCTTGCCTTAATTTAATCTCTGTTTTATCTGACTTTGCCTTTTTCTTTAGGACCAACTAACCATTTTATTCCTTTATAATTGCTAGACCCATTGTTAGGTGTCTCCTAGGTGGAAAAAAAATCTATTTAATAAATTATTAGGGGCAGGGAGCCTCATATTTTGTGTAAATAAGTATCTTGCTTCACATTCAGAACATAGATCACTGCTTTGTCTTCAATTCCCACCCTACTACAGAATTGCTAAAAGATATACCATTTCAAAAATTCAAAGATAATTTCATTTTACAATGTATCACATGTACTCATTTAATTGCATCTGATTATCTTTCCCTCCCTTAATCTCCACCTCCAATGGCTACTAGTCTTGCAATGGCTACTAGACCCTGTATTATGTCTCCACTATGTCTTACCCAGGTGGAGCCTAAGACAAATCACTTATCATGGTCATGTGACTACCATTAGTAGCACTGGTTCCAAAGTACAGATGCTACAAAGGGCACAGCCTTTTACCAGTGGACCAAAGGCTTTTTTGCACAAAGCCTCAACTTTTAATTTTCTTCACCAACTTCTTTAACTGCCTATAACCAGCATTACTTGTAAGAACAGTAGGAATTCCCTTGGGCAAAAGCTTCATATTATAAATCCTATCTAACTCTGAGACCTTCCTCAGTCTGAAAACAAAGCATAAACATTCAATCTGTATGTATAAATATTCAACACATAGCAAGTGATATTAAAGATGTTTGAATATTTCAAACTCCACTATTTTTTCCAGTTCTGCTAGGCTGATTCAAATGCAATAGAAACTGAGAATGTTTGTTACTAGTATCATTTTCATTATTTGTATATACTTATGCATAAGAAAAACAACTAGAACTGATTTTTTCAATGAAAATGGTTCTTCTGCGTAAAACAAAAAAAAAATATTGAAGCAATTCCATCCTAAAAAGGTTTCAGTGACCAGATTACTTCCAACATCTATCACTCAGGATGTACTTATAAGCCAGGAAGAAGAAAAAAAAAATGCTGAGTTTGAGAAATGCCACAAAGCCTAATGTACTTTAATTTCAAGCATACTGAAGAGATTTTTCAGCTGAAATAAAGACAAAATCAACTATCAATTTAGTACACTGATCTGGTTTTGTTTTTTTGTTTGTTTGTTTTGTTTTGTTTTACAGGCAGAGTGGACAGTGAGAGACAGAGCGAAAGGTCTTCTTTTTGCTGTTGGTTCACCCTCCCATGGCCACCGTGGCCGGCGCGCTGCAGCCAGCGCACCGCGCTGATCCAATGGCAGGAGCCAGGTGCTTATTCTGGTCTCCCATGGGGTGCAGGGCCCAAGCACTTGGGCCATCCTCCACTGCACTCCTACTGATCTTTTAAAAGGGATCTGGAGGTAATCTATTCTAAAACCCTCACAGAGTACAATGATTTGTGGCTATGAAAAGGACCCAGAAGAAAGAAAGGGAAGAAAGGGGGAGGGGAGTGGACGGGAGGGGAGGGGAGGGGAGTGGACGGGAGGGGAGGGGAGGGGAGGGAAGAAAAAGAAAAAGAAAAGCCGGCGCCGTGGCTCAATAGGCTAATCCTCCACCTTGCGGCGCCGGCACACCGGGTTCTAGTCCCGGTTGGGGCGCCGGATTCTGTCCCGGTTGCCCCTCTTCCAGGCCAGCTCTCTGCTATGGCCAGGGAGTGCAGTGGAGGATGGCCCAGGTGCTTGGGCCCTGCACCCCATGGGAGACCAGGAAAAGCACCTGGCTCCTGGCTCCTGCCAGGATCAGCGCGGTGCGCCGGCTGCAGCGGCGGCCATTGGAGGGTGAACCAACGGCAAAGGAAGACCTTTCTCTCTCTGTCTCTCTCTCTCACTGTCCACTCTGCCTGTCAAAAAAAAAAAAAAAAAAAAGAAAAAGAAAAAGAAAAAGAAAAAGATAAAGAAAAAGAAAAAGGAAAGAAAAAGAAAAAGAAAAAGAAAAAGGGAAGGGAGAAAGAAAAAGAAAGAAAGGAAGAAAGAAAGAAGAGAAAAGAAAAGAAAAGAAAAGAAAAGAAAGAAAAAGACTTATATCCTGTTAAGCTGTTAAGCATTTTTAAAAGTTTTCTTCCTAAAACTTATAAATGAAGAAAGGTAATGCTTCAATAATCTGAAAACTCAGTGACATGGAAAACACTGTATCTGCATATCCAATATATATGTGACTTATTTTCAAACAAAACATTACTATGCTTCAGAGGACTCCATTTTTCAACCTGCCATACCGGACTGTTCTTTAACCTGTATACCTCATGCAGAGGACAACTCTCACTTCTCTTGGTAAACTAAGTAAACTTGGTAAACTTCTCTTGGAAACTAAGGCAAGAGACTAATTCCTAACTCTTTTCTCACTGCTATTTAAATTCAACCAATTACTGCCATGTAAAAATACAATATTCAGTGATGCCAGTGATGCAATTGATATGAAAATCCTCAACCTTGATTTATATGAAATATTTTAGGCCGGCGCCGTGGCTCAATAGGCTAATCCT
The DNA here is from genome assembly GCF_051225735.1 of Oryctolagus cuniculus. Lineage (NCBI taxonomy): Eukaryota > Metazoa > Chordata > Mammalia > Lagomorpha > Leporidae > Oryctolagus > Oryctolagus cuniculus. The sequence goes on from NC_142873.1 coordinate 106,238,511, forward strand.
CCACCTTGCGGCGCCGGCACACCGGGTTCTAGTCCCGGTTGGGGCGCCGGATTCTGTCCCGGTTGCCCCTCTTCCAGGCCAGCTCTCTGCTATGGCCAGGGAGTGCAGTGGAGGATGGCCCAGGTGCTTGGGCCCTGCACCCCATGGGAGACCAGGAAAAAGCACCTGGCTCCTGGCTCCTGCCAGGATCAGCGCGGTGCGCCGGCTGCAGCGGCGGCCATTGGAGGGTGAACCAACGGCAAAGGAAGACCTTTCTCTCTCTGTCTCTCTCTCTCACTGTCCACTCTGCCTGTCAAAAAAAAAAAAAAAAAAAAAGAAATATTTTAATTTTTAAATAATATTGCAATTAAAAATATTTGTGGTCCACATTGGTCCAAAGCTCCCAAGTTTGCAGTATCTAAGTTAAGGGAAAATAATCTGTAGATTATGTGAGGAAGAATAAAAAAAATCATAGAAACATGATCAAAGGTTAACCTTGATCATTTTCATATTTGAGAATAATGTCAGTGATTTAGATCATTATTGACTTGATGAATTTTTTATTTTCCTCTCCCTCAGTAAATACACTGATTTTTTTCTCAAAAATAAAAATTCCATTTCCTACACAAGTAGGTATTACTAAGCTGATCTCCTAAAAAAATTCATATATACTTCAAACCAAGTAACAATTTAAAACTGTAAGAAATACATATGGCAATTCATAGAAAGAAAAAGAAAAAAAGAGAACCCAAAAATAGTCATGACGATGAACTCACAGCAGCCTCACCTGTACTTTCATGGGCTGTCAAACATTTCATCCATTTCTTTTTCCCCAGAGAAAAGAAGCATTTGGAAGAAAAGCAAGTCAGATGATAGTCTAATGCCTCTAGCCTTTATGCAACTAATAGGACAAATGTTAGCCAAATATATATATATTTATATATGTATATATATAAAAATCCAGGAAAATACTTACCTGGACTTGAAGACTCAACAGATGGCTAATGAGAAGAGAAAAGAAGAAAAATTAGCATTTTTGTATTGTGTATCTTCACAAACAGTAAAGGAATCATCTATCTAGATTAGGTAAGGCATATTAAAACTTCTTGCATAAATCTTTCATTACATATAAACAGAACTCAAAAACATTTCTAAATTTAGAAACTAAGACAATATGAAATTGATTCAGATTTTTAAAGGCGAACACAAGAATGTGGTTTAAGAGGTAGGATTTTTAGATCTTCAGAATATTTTTGAAATAGACTTTCTCCTTTCAATTTAGAAAATACTGCATACACTTTGCAATCAAACTGGTCTCTGGCTTACAAAAATGTGTGTCAGAAGGGATAAGAACAATTTAAGAAATTATTTTAACTAAAAATTAGATTGTAAGAAAGTGGCTGAAAAAATTAAAATGTTATTTAAGCACTGAACACTATATTAAAGTTGACCTTAGGAATAAAAAACATACTTTTAAACTACCGTTAGCAATCATGCAAGCCAATGCCTAGAGAAGTTAGATTATCTAATAAGGAAGCTTGCACAGAATCCAATTTCAATGTTCCTTCTACTACTTTGTCACTCTACTTGTCATAAAAGTTAACTAAAAGCTACTGGAAAATTTAAAGAGTAAACTGGTAGCAACTTATTTTAGTTCACACCACTTGACAGTGTGTGGCTGTGTTTTATCTTAATCCAGTTAATCCACAATTACAAACAAATCAACCACAAACACAAACACCTTAAGGACAAATTCAATAACTCAAGATGTTATCCTTAGAAGTAAAATTTTGCCAATTCATTCAGAGCTATATATTTCATGCTTATTAGAAGACAAAGATGATGGAGGGCCAAAAGCACTACCAAAGGGAGAAAGGGATATTACCAGTATTTTCTTTCTGCTAAACAATGGGGCACAGAAGCAAGGAGAACAAAATAGAAATGAGGAAAATACCCAATTCTTTAAAATTTAAAAATCAGGTCAAATTCCAATGTCCTAAGATTCCATTTTCAAAATTTTTTGTGATGCTACTACATAATAAAACATGTAATGGTATGTAGTAAGAATGGCATGGTGATTTACATCAAGTTCTTGAGGCACACTTTCTCAAAGGTCCTATTTTTTGCTTTAAATTCTTCTATTCTAAAAGAATGGTTCTTTCTTGCAGCATTATCATTCTAATGAAAAGAGAGTAGCCAGTATTAAATATTTCCAATGTTACACCACTATCATTATTTACAAATTATTCTGCCAGAGCACAGTCAATATAGTCCTATTTTTTAATTAAATTCTTTTAATGGAAAGCTGAAGAGTAGGGTGATGCAAAGAGAGTAATGTAATCATTAGGGTTTCCAACTTGCTTAACATCTTTTAGGCAGAGCTACACATTTCCGGCTTAAAATTGATTTAAGCACCAAACAAACTGTTACACAGGAAACCAATATTTAAAAATATTAACTCACTTATATTTCAGACAGTTACAGTGTATTTCCTAAGTGTAAGCAAAATCATTGTGCAAGGCCACAGCAATGCCGATGACCACCTTCACCTGCTCCCAAGTTCACCATCCACGGAAAGCAGCTTTACAATGCTTTTCTTGTTTTCTTTCTTTTTTATTAAAGATTTATTTATGTGAAAGGCAGAGTTACAGAGGGAAGGCGAGACAGAAAGAAATCTTCCATCTGCTGATTCACTCCGCAAATGGCCTACAGCCAGGGCAGGGACAGGCTGAAGCCAACAGCCTCATTCATCAGGGTCTCCCATTTGGGTGCAAGGCCCAAGCACTTTGGACTATCTTCTGTTGCATTCCCAGGCCCATCAGCAGGCAGCTGGATTGGAAATACAACAGCAGGGACTCAAACCAGAACCCACATGGGATGCCCGCGTCCCAGGTGATGGCCTAACCTGCTATGCCACAATGCCAGCTCTTTAATAAACTTTTGGAACAGTCCTGCATGGCATAAAAAACACTGGTATTTCTTAGAACTTAGGAGCTTAAAAGTTTGAGAATTGTTTTTTTTTAGAACTCCATGATTATTCTATTTAACATTCTTCTGATAAAAGACTTTGATTAAAAATGACTATTCAAAAAAAGGTATGTTTCTACAGATGTTAGGTATTAGAAACAACAGGGATATTGAATTGCAAAGGGCATCCCTACACTTCAGTTTGCAGAAGGCCTCACAGTACCAAATGCCAATAAATCTCACACTGATTGTTTTTTTATTAGTAAATAGTTACCAAAGTTCTGAAAAAAGCTTCAACTACTTTCCATTCATAAGATATCAAATATTTTTAAGATTGGTAGCATTTCTAAGTATAACCAGCATAGGGAACAGCCTGTGTTCAAAGAAAACATGAATGTGGACTAGCATTTAGCCTAGTGTTTAAGATACCCACAACCCACATCAGAGTACCTGAATTTGATACTCAGTTCTGGCTCCTGACTCCTTTCCAAACCCTGAGAGGCTGCAGTGGGAGACCTGGGTTGAGTTCCTGGCCTGGTCACCATCTCAGGAATTGAGGCTGAGCCAGCAGTAGGGAATTCTCATTTTGTCTCTCCAATCAATTTAGAAACTTTCTTTAAGGATACAGGAATCTTTCAAACTATGACCTGACTGAAGGTATGTGTAGACACAGAAGAGAGGAAAAGGTGATGTTTGGCCCATGAATACACTTAGTATCTACATACATTTCAGTATTTCATGTACAAAATAAATTCTACTGTATCAGCAGGAGAGTAAGAGTGAGCTAAGTTTCTTGAGAGTGAACTATATTCAATTAAACCAAAGGTAAGCTTCTGGAAGACTGGCAAATGAAAATAACTCAAATTCTAAATATTAAATTGTGCAACTGGACAACAACATATTTCAAGACAAAAGTTGAATATAGTTACAACAGAAGGTTTCGGTGTGCAAAGAGGGCAATTTTTATTAGGTATAAAATAACAGCAGCACTAGTTTATGTTTATACGTGCTACACATCTTCAAATGCATATAGTCACTGGAGCACAATCATAAAACTGACAATAATACCTACCCACCTCATTTTATAGATTAGTAAACTCAGGGAGATAAAGTGACTAGACCAAGGTTCGGTGAAGCAAACCTGAAACCCACAACTTCTGACTCCTCAGCGTTCCTCCCATTATCTACTAGAAAAACAATACAAATATTTTTCTCTCTGTGCCTCTCTCCTCTTTCTCACTTTCTCTTTCTTTTTAAAATGGTATTCATCAGTTCAAAGCATGTTTAAATGTGAATGCAATTTACCTGCTAAGCGACACTGTTAGCTATGTCTTTTTAGAAGCTGGTATCTAACAATACCTTCCAGGAAGACATGCAAGATCTACTATTAATTACTAAAGTCAATCAGAAAGGGAGAGAAAGAGGTAAGAACAAAATAAACAAATACTTACAGCAATAGCTTTTGTTCCCCCCCCCCAAAAGAAAGACTAAAACTGTAGAGTTTAAGCAGAAAAGAAGATTAAAATTTGGGATCAAAATGTATTCAAGAGGCCAGTGTTGTGGCACAGTGGGTTAAACTGCCTCTTGCCACACCAGGATCCTAAAGAGCACTGGCTATTCAGCTTCAGATCTAGTTTCCTGCTAATGCATCCAGGAAGGGAGAAGATGGCCCAAGTACTTGTGTGGCTGACACCCTTGTGGAAGACCCAGACAGAGTTCCTGGCTCCTGACTTCAGCCTGGCCCAGACCTGGTTGCTGCAGCCATTTGGGGAGTGAACCAACAAATGGAAGATCTCTATGTCTGTCCCTCTCTCTGTTGCTCTGCCTTTCAAATAATAGCAAAAATAAATCCATAGTCATATGCTGTTAGAAAAAACCTGAGTTGTTTCAACCACTCTGGAAATAATTTTGATAACATGAACTTATCCATGAATTTACCTAAAAAAGTATATCAACATGCTTATAACATTCATTACAACAATGCTGCTTAGAGCAAAACGGTAAGAAATGTAAAGTCTATCACTTAACAATTTAGAAATTACACTTATTTCAAATAATGGAAGATTATGAAACAATTATAAAGAATAAGAAAGATTTCTTAGTGTTTTAAGAAAAAATATGAAAAAAATTAGCAATAAAGAAAAAAGTATAGAATCAGGGAGTAAGTTGGGATAGAATATGTATTTAAAATGTCCCCCAAATGAACACACACAATACACGAATAGGTACCTCTAGGGGAGCATGTCAGGGAGAGGCAGCTCCCCCTCACCTCCCATGTTAGACCTTTCTGTGCTATTGGGCTTTTCTAACCATGCTCATACATTACTCGGTCTTAAAAAAAAAAAAAAAAAGGCAGTGGGGATTATCTTGGGGAATTCTGAACCAGTTTTATTTTCTTTAGGTTGCAACTTTTAAGAAAACAGTACTTGCTGTTTTTTAAGTATAATTTTGGAAAATTAATTTTCTTTGGTACACTTTTATCTCAGATGGAAAACACTACACATACACATACGCAGACAATCAAAAGATAAATTCCAGTCACTTTTACAGCAAGTTACCTTCACCCACATATTTCACACATTTGTATCATTTAGTTGATAAAGTTCCTAACAGTTGTAACAAACATTCAATGCCTGATACTTTCAAATGTTTCTTTCACAATTTTCTACAACATGGAAGGAAATTTCTCATACCAAAAAAAAAAAAAAAAAAACCAACCTATAATTTGGGACAGAGTGAAAGATTAACTAGCGTATTACCTTTACCTCTTAAAAAATTAAGGTAGTAAAACCACAAAGTAATCAGGAGACCCTTTTATTCCAGGAAATCCAAAGCTCACTTTCAGTGAGTTAACTGTCAAAATGATTTCTTCCCCTCAAACCACTTCAACTATCACATCTTTAAGCGCTGCTATCACCCTCTCTAAAATCAGATTCTCATAGTTCTGAAAATGGGCATACAGAAGTCAGGAAGCAGCTATCTTACTCCAAATTGAAAGGTGAAATGTACTGTGCCAAGGGGCTTATTCCCCCCCGCCCCACAGCCCTCATTCAAGACTGTCACTTGGATGTTATACTCAAAAAAGCTTAAGTATAAAAAAGTTAAGCATGCATTGGAGGGGGCCAGTGTTGTGGCTTAGGGGGTAAAGCCTCCACCTGCGATGCTGGCATCCCATGTAGTAGCAGATCTGCTGCTTCACTTTCAATCCAGCTCCCTGCTAATGCAGCTGGGAAAGCAGCAGATGATGGCCCAACTCCATGGGCCCCTGCAGCCAAATAGGAGACCCAGAAAAAGCTTCAGGCTCCTTCCTGGCTTCTGCCTGGCCCAACCCTGGCTGTTGCATTCATTTGGGCAATGAACCAGCTGATGGAAGATTCTCTCTCTCTCTCTCTCACTCTGCATTTCATATAAATAAATAAACCTTAAAAAAAAAAAAACAGATTGCCAATTTGGAAGATACTGTTTTAAAAAAAAGGATGCATATGAGCTAAGATTAGCAAATTTACCATAGTAGTTGTAATTTAGAGACTAGAATGGCATTATGGAAAATAGGCACTAGGAATTAAAAGTCTTAATCATATCACACACTAATTGTGCAACCTAAGACAAATTATATAAACTCAGTTCAGTTTCATTTTCTCTGTGATGAAAAAATTTAGTTTCTTCAAGTTTAGTTCAATTTTCTGTGAGACCTAGGTATTTTATTTTTATTATGAATTGCTCAAAAAATCAAAACACTACTTAGGAGTACTCAGCTAAATGGATGGGATGTAGCACTATGAGGAAAAAAACCTCAATTTGCAAAGAAGCTTTTGGGGTTCTACTTTATAAATAATTTCATATCAACTACATAAGCATAACGACAACAGTCTGACTTATTTTAAGTCACAAAATTAAAAAAAAAAAAAAGGTGCTCCAAACAAGGACTGGTACTTAAAAAGTGCAATCACTCCAATGAATTTCAAAACCGTTTGAAAATCTTTTAAACATTAACGGCTGTGTTTATTCCTGAATTATTTGGCAAACTGATAAGTCTCGCCAGAATTATTTTACAGTAATTCACTTCGTTATTTCTCCAACTAAACCTTTCCCACCTTATCAAGTGCTTTGACTTTTACTCTGAGTTAAACTTTTCAGAGTTCTCATGGAAGGGTATTTTTGAGTACTTTGGATTAAAACCTTATTAACTCTGAAATATAAATACTAAAAAAAGAATCATTACCAGTGTAGAGAATTATTTAAAGCTTAAACTCACTGCAGTGAAACAAATTTTGCTTAATAAGAGTTAAAACATTTTAAAGAATAACATTCAACATTTCCTACTTCCTTAAAGAACAAAATCCAGGCACACTCAAAAAAGTGCTAGGGAAGGAGTCTGTTTTTAAAAGAAATGAATGGACAGATGTAATAATGAAAGTAGATTATCATTTTTAGAAATATTAAAATATTTAAAATGATTATATGAACTAAATACATTAAACTTTTTTTCTTTATACCAGAGAATTGTGACCTAGGTGAAAGGTAGGTCTTGCACTGTGCTATGGCTTTTTCAATTTTTTTTTTCCTATAGAAAAAAGTCCCTCACATGTTTACAAACTCTGAAATAAAAGACAAATTGTTCACTCCCAAACGTCCCTATACTACATTCCTTATAAGACCCAAAGGACCAACCATTTCTTCCTCTTATTTTTTTCTATCACTCATTGCGTTCTTAAAATTCTGAATAGCCTGTAATTTTTTCTCTTTTAAAAAGTGTGACTATGAGAGCCTCCTTTAAGAAAGTCAGTAATAAGTTTAGGGGATAAAACAATGAGAAGTATGACCAGAAAGTATTCTTCTAAGCGTATTAAATATTTTCAATGTTACCACAATTTAAGAACAAATATTTTTACATACTAACTATCATGGACTGAAATGATCAGATCAAGTACAAAATCAGTACACCCTATTCAAATCTAAAGTAATTTGTATGCAAGAACTAAATATTTTTCTAGAAAAACAAAGTCAGGGTCATACTCTCAGAGGAAACAGCAGCAACAAAAACCCCAGAAGCCTAATACCTGTTTTTTCTCTGGAGACATGCTTCTTCAATAACCTGTTTTTCCCCTCAGATTTATCAAAGAAAAGCATATTATGGCTTTGCCCTTACTCTTATTTCACCAGTCATCTTCAATCCTCACATCTACTGGATCCAAAGTGCAACAGTTCAGCATATGAATTATTTTGCCACATGCTTTACATTGGCATCACAAAAAAATCAATCTACTGAGAGCTCTCACTAAGGTAAGTAAAAGCACTCTATAAACCAAGTGCTTCCCCCTTCATCTAGTTTATTGAAATTATTGGTTTTGAAAATCATTCTAATTATGAAAGTACTGAGACCAGGAAAAATATAAATTAATTCTACTTTTTCAACTATTCACCAGTTTTACATTTTTTTTCTAGGATATAGAGCAAGAAGTTTATACTACTCTGCCTCCAAATTCAGTATAAATAAAACATCTACAGGTAACTGAAGAATTCGAAAGATGAATTATGTAAAGATACCAAGAATTAAATAAATACACTGAAAGCAAAATCCAGGCTTCTGCTTTTCTGAATTGAACTACCCATGCATTTCTACAAAACATGAGAGCTTCATTCTTCAAGTATTGAAATGTTTAAGAAAACTAAAAAATATACTAGGAAATATTAGGAAATGACTAGTGATCTTAAGTATTGCTTTCCTTCTATCTTACCCTAAAGCAATCATCTTTAATTTCTGAAATGAGAAAAAAATGTTAACACATATACAAAGTTCCTAGTACTCTGGGCAGTAACATTTGTGATGGTTTCCCTAAACTGAAATTTCACTGTATTTTCACACAGTAAGTTATTTTCCTTCAACTGTATCTTGCCTTAGAATGACTATACAGCTTAAAGCTCAAACCACCATAAGCAGCAGCATTAGGGAATGAAACACTACCTACATAGCATAACACTGCTTATCTAATGGGCACTCTGGAAAAAAAGGCCCACTGAAGACTAATTAACAAAATATATTTAAATTTAGCTGCCCACTATTTCTCCCCCTTACATATGAAAGAAATAAATCAAGAGTAAGAACTTCACCAAGACTAAAATCTGGGTCTCTACTCTCAAGACTAACAAAATGAATCTAATCACAGAAATGAAACAGCAATACTATTCTCCAACCCATAGGCCTTTAACTACATTTTTATAACCACGAAGAGTCAAATCTAAGACCTAAATTTAGCTGCAAATTAGAAATATCAAATATATTTAAAAAGTATTAGCAACAATCTACTAGAGCAAAATTTCTCCTTAAACAGTAAGTAATCCCGGACATAAACATAAAGCCAGTTTTGATAAAGAAAGCAGAAATAATACCATAAGAGCCACTCCAGAAGAATTAACCATTAGGTTTCTTCACTCAACAGTCACATGAAAAGGTTTCCATAACTAAACATGTTTCTGTATCTCAAAACTTAAAAGGGATCACTGTGTTGACAAAAGCAGCCATCACTACATAAAATTACCAACTTCCTGAATCTGTTTTGGGTGCCTCTAAAACCATGAAAATAGCAATTCAAACAAGAAAAATATTTATAGAGTACCTTAGCTCCTAAGAGACCGAAAAGTCCAAATATATAATTTCCAACTCCAGGGGATAACGAAAAACGAAATCCTTCCACAAGTGAAGGAATAAAAGTAAACGAAACAAAACAACTCCACAAAACTTCCTCTGTTTATTTAAAGGCTTAAATCAGACGCAAAAACTTTAAAATTTTCAGTAGCACATACAGATTCCAACTGATCACACACCAACAGTAATTCTTTACCCACGGATCTAAGGTCCAAACACGTAAAACACCTACCACTGAAGAAAGGAGCTTTGGGAATTTGCCTACTAGAAGAGGAAAGAGACCAAAACCAAACCAAACAAAAAATTATACATATATATGTATCTCAAAGAAGGAAAACTTTTATTAGAGGGGAAAAAAAAGTTTTGACTTGGTAGAGTGAAAAGGCAAACAAAAACAAGCCCGGAAAGTGGAGAGGGGAAAGGTGGAAAAGCAACTGAGCTTCTACCTTTGCGCGCTGAAGGCGCGGGGGGGGGGGGGGGGGGGAATGAAACTGGAGAAAAGGGGGCGACTCCCCACCCTCCAGGGCTGGCCGGCGGCGGCCAGGTTAGCTGCTCCACTATCAAGAAAGTAAGTTCTCACAGGCCGCTCCGCATTGGGTTTTCCTCGCGAAGTAAATGGGTGGCTGCGGGGGTGACGCGGAAGGGCGCAACAGCATCTCGGCCAGGGAGGGAAGAAACTTCGCAAGAGGAAGCAGCAGCTCCGCTCCCGGCCCCTAGCACCGGCCGGCCAAGTTGCGCCACCAGCACCCCTTCCCCTACAGGCTGGCCCTCCTCCGCCGCCCGCACTGCTGCGCAGCTCCCGACCCTTCAAACTGCCCCCCAAGTCCAACTACGCCTCCGTTTCCTGCTACCCCCGGACCCTTCCCAACTAAGTTCCCGGCAAAGCTCGCGCCCACAGCGTGGCCTGTTCCGGACAACAGGTGGGCAGTGGCGCCGGCAGGGCCGGGCCTCTCCTGGCCAGGCCCACTCCACTCCTCCCCGACCAGAGCCCGGGGGCGCCCCGCTCCGGGACGGGGAGGGGAGCTCGCTCCCTTACCTCCGCCATATTTGCCGTACTGCCGGGTCACATCTCCGCGGCGGCCGCAGCTGGGTCACGGCCAGAACCCGGATGTGAGACTCGGCAACGGGACTCCAGCCGCTGCCGTCTCCGCCGCTCCCGCCGCCGCGGCCTCGGCGGGAACGCGCAGGAGCCGCCCGAGCGCGCCCACCACACCACACTCCGCCCCCTCGCGGCGCCCCGGCTGTGCAGCACTGGAGGGAAAAGGCCAGCGAGCACGCGCGGCAGCCAGGACGCGCGCCCGCGCGGCCCCGCGGCCAGCCCTCCCGGCCGCGGCAGAGCGCGCGGGGCGGGGGGAGTGGGCGGAGCCAAGGTGGGTGTGGGGGAGGCGGGCATCCGCGCGCCGACACCGACACCGCCCCCGGCCGGGCTGAGGGTCGGCCCCGGCGGGCCGGGAGGGCTCGGGGGAGCCGGCGGCCCCGGGAGCCGCGTCAGGTGCTGACGGAGTTCGGGGGAAACAGGTTCTCTTTGACGTCTGGGGCTTTTTTAAAGTGCATTTGCAGGAAAACGGATGTTGCTGTGATGCAACAGCGGCACGAACTGCACTTTGAAATGACAAATATTCCTCTCCTGGTTGACTCCCAACAGGAAATGTTAAAATCCCAAGTCCCCAAAACCTTCAGGGGGGTGAGATCAGAGATTAAGGAGTTTTTTTTAGGTATTCTGTCACCCTGGCAAAATAGTTGTGCAAGGCTCAAATTTTGCACTAGACACAACTTGAAACTGTAAGGTACTGAAATGCTCTTCTTTGATGAATATAAAATGATCTAGTTGACTGTAACCACGGAGAAACTATTTGCAATGCCGCAATTTGAAGTTTAATATACTGGCTCAATGGCCTTGATGTAACAAAGATGTTTCACTTCCATGACTAGGGCAGATACTGGCCAATACAAAAGCGATACTCAAACAAGCACTGACAAGTTTTACTAAACCAAAAATTAAAATGTCTTACTCAAAACACCGTTTTTCCTTTTTTTTTTTTAAATTTCTAAGGGTGGTTCTTAAAGTAGTTTCAAAAATGACTATCAAATTTAATCAGTTAATTATGAGAATCATTAATTCCCTGAAATAATGTGATGCCAGGGCTATGGTATGTTGCATAAATGTGTGCATACATAATTTTGCTTAAAATCCATACCTATAATGCAATATAGGGGAGGTTTTCTTAGATTACTTGTATTCTCTTAAAATGCTAGACTCCATCACACATTTTGCTATTTCTAAAAATTCAACAATAACTTCACACTCTTGCCCAGTAATAATTTGTGCATGAATACACTGCATGTACAGGCATATGAAGTAGCTGCTAAGTGAAAGGACATTACCTGGTAATTTGACAGGAAAAGAGTCCACAGACAGTCTGTAAACCAATTAAATATAAACATCTGATGCACATTTTCTACTGAAAGAAAAGGAAAGGAAAGAAGAGAAAGGAAAACTTTAAGGTTCCCAAGTCTACAAACAATTTTTACTATTTACTGTATCGTATTTTCATTTCATTTTTAAGAAAATGTGTTTTTCAGAATTCCTTAGCAGGGGTAAATATCTTAGAATGGTTATATAGTTTCTAACAGTTACTCTGTTGAATTATGTTAGTCCTTTGGACTTGAAATAAAAATGCCTTTTTTTAAAAATTAGTTCATATCCAAACAGTTTTCACTTGATATACTTGCTGAAAAGAGCTGAAGGCAAAGAACAATGGATGCGAATGGACCTGAGGTGGGTACAGATAAAAACAGTAAGGGGCCTAGAGGTTTTAGAAACTTGGGTTGTATACCGAAGGGATGGAGGAAGATTTTCCAGTAAAACACAAAAGCTAATATATGCAGTATATAGCTAGCTACCAAAAGGAAAAATGTTTAAGTGCTATTAAGATACAAGACACAGCAACAACTTGCTGGCTTAAGTCCAATGAATCTTTGATAATTCACTTAAGCCATCAACAAAAATTCCAACTGTGATAAAGAGCAGAGGGCAGCGGTCCCTTAAACTATTGAATTAATTCTGAAACTGTCAGGACAACTGAGATCTGAGCAATTTTTGAACGAGTATCCACCTTACTACTAAATGACTTATAAATTTATTGCCTATCAATATTTCTAACTTTAGATGGCATCTTTCAAAGAAAGCTTCCCTCTACATTTTTTTCCTCCCTTTTTTGAGAAATGTTGGTTCAGTGGTTTTCTTAGATTTAGATATTGTAAGGGTAAACAGACACAGCTCTAAAACTGTAAGTCAAGGTACACATTACTACTGAATTTGTATACATCCACTCATTATATTGCAGTGATATATTTATCTGTAAAAATTTCTGGAGCCAGCTTAAGAAAGGCAAAGTCTTTCTCCAAATTCTTGCTTACCTTCTTCAATACCAACTACATAAAAAACTGGGGTGGGTGTTTGGCCTAGAGAGGTTAAGCCCATGTCCCACATTAGACATCAGAGTACCTGGGTTCAATTCCGAGGTCTAGCTCCTGATTCTAGACCTGGGAGGCAGTGGTGATGGCTCCAAGTAGCTGGGGTCTTGCCACCCACATGGGAAACCTGGACTGAGGTGACCTGTTGCAAGCATCTGAGAAGTGAACTAGCAGATGGGAATTCTGTCTCTCAAATAAATAAAATTTTAAATAAGTAACTACTTGTTAGTCATAGAAGCTTAGTGCTGGGTGGGCTCTTAGGGGTTTCTACTCAGTTCTCTACCTTGATGAGTGGGTATCCCCATCGTGATTTCCTACCAGGCTTGTCTGTTTAACACACTCTCTAACTGGGTCACTGCATCTCATGAAGAGGCTGCTCTTAAAAAAAAAAAAAAAAAAGCCCCAAACATTTGGTTTGGAGCATTCTTCCTTTTATTAAGTCTGAATATACCTCCTTGTTAGTTCCATCCATTACCCTTAGTTCTTCAGCACTTTGGATTAATTCAACAGATATTTCTTTGTATTCAAATGCAAACAGTAAATATTTATACGTGGGTTAACAAAAAGTGTATCTTTAAAGCCTAAAAGAGTTGAAAATAGGGCATAATAGAGCTAAAGGCATAAGAAAATTCACCATTAAATATGATGTTTAAATGATTACACTTCATATTACTTAATAATATGATACTCAAAATGGCAATTCTGTTAGATAGTAAAATGTTTAAAGTTAAACTAAAAAGGTGGCTAATTCCGATTTTATATGAGGTCTGTGGTTTATGTCCCAAAACAAAAAATCACTATAAAAAGCCTAAATAAATGCCTCTTTTAGCTCATATTTCCCATCTAAAGGCCTCATTTTTTTCCTTTCAGGCAAACTAATATGAATTTTTATTGCATCAAGCTATTCAAAACTGCTATTACATTGGAAAATTATTTTTAAGCAATTTACTGAATCCTCCATTCAAAAATCATTAAATAATTTTATAACAGCTATAAGGCATGCACACGCCCACACACAAACACACACAAACACAATCAAAGCTGTTATTTCACTGTTAACAAAAGCATTTTGGGTTACAATTTTACTTCAGTGCCTTAGACTAATCAATAAAATTCTTTAGCAATTTACATATACCCAAGAAATACAACCTTTTATTCAGTACCAATACCTGACTCAAATGCAAGTAATGTATACACTATACAACCCTGTCTGTTATGCAACTCAAAAATTACCTACACTTTTAACAATTTAGAACTGCAGGGCTGGTTGAAATAGATAAAAGCAACACATTAAAACCATTAACACAAATTCTATAGCTAATGATTTTCAGGGTCCATGAATCATTTAAGGTTTTTTTGTAAGCTATTTCCTGAAATTTTTATTTAAAAGTGACAGTCTATGCCCTATCTGCATGACGGTGGCAGTTAAAATCTATGGATAGTTACCACTTTGGTTCAAAATACTCAAGTACCAAAAAACTTCACACTGTTTTTAAAAACGACATTTTAGATAAACTGAATTGACCTTTATTTTACTAGGCAGAGTGCAGGATGCAAAGCAGTAATGCATGACATTTGGAAGACTCACACCTATGCGACAGTCAGCATCTTTTGGTTAGTAGGGTTTGTATTATTAACACCACCCTAAAACACTAATAAAACCTTTGACTCTTTCAAGAACAGGTGTAGCTTTCTTTTCAGAATTTTTACCAAGAGTTTTATTCACTGGACCCATTTTATCAGGATATTACAAACTGATGTGTTTACAGTTCTTATATTACTGATATATAATTTTCATCTCACCCAAATTCTGGAAATTACTGGCCCATCAGAAGTTCTCAAACCCTGGAACATGTAAGAAGAGCAATAGGATACTTATAATGACTTGAGGGAGTGTGGCTTTTTCCCTCCCTTCATCTCCAAGTGTGCCCCCTGCCTACCAGCATCACATCCGTCTTGTCTGCATTGAACCTCAACCAGTTGGTTCTTAACCACGTCCGAAACTCAGCCAGGCACTGGGAGAATCGAGCCACCACACCATCTGGATCAAAGGAAAGAAAGCCTCAGTAGCAGTGAGACAGAAACGCAGATACCACAAGCTCACCATTCACTCCCTGTCACCGCTTGAAAAAGATGGCCGGGAATTAGGACAAGGATCCCATGGCAAATTTTAAACATCAATGAGCCTTGAGTCCTGCACGTCGTACCCGACGGTAGGGGATAAACGCGACTTCATCAATAGGGTGCCTCATTCCACCCCTGATTTGACGAAAGGCTCACTCGACTCCGGGCTCATTTCGGTTACGTGGCCTCTGGTAGCCAGGCCAGTCTTGGAATTGCATACATTTTTCTGCAAAATTGCAGAGTTTCAGCGTTGCAGGAGGCTTTAAATAGCGAACACTATTGCCCAGAGAGGTGTAGTGACTCGCCCAAGGTCACAAAGCATGCGAGAACCAGAGGCGGGCTCCAGGCCCGGGACGGCTCCACTACCAGCTGAAAGAACAAGGCTACTCAGAGGGGGGCCGGCGTCTGCTCCGGGGGCTCCTCCCGGGCGCTGGGAACACCCTGTCCCCTCACAGCGAGGCCCTGGGCGAGTCTCTCTTCCCTCCCTCACTCCCTCCGAAAAGGGCAGCTTGGCCCAGGAGCCTGCTCACCACAGGGGCTGCAGAGCGAGACACAACAGAGGGAAAAACGGAGGAAAAGAGGAGGAGCCACGGGTCAGGGTGGTCAGCTTAGCCCCACCCCGCCCGGGATCAGGGGCCGACCGCAGACACGGCCGGATGCGAACCGGGCGAGGCGAACTCACTCCGCAGCGGACTCGCAGCGCGCCGCGGACGCCGGGGAAGAGCCGCGCCGCCGCCACAGCGCAGGCAAAAAGACTGGGCTGGGAAGGGGCGGGGAGGGGGGAGGGAGCCGGTGGGCGGGGGAGGCGCGCTGCGCATGCGCCACTCCGCGCCGCCAGCGAGCCGGGCGCGTTCTCCGGGAGCCCCGCCCCGGAAGTTCAGGGTCTTCCGGGCGGTACTCTGCGGTGGGGGAGGGGAAGGAGAGAAAGGGGACTGAGGACACCTCAGGAGTCCGTCACCCCAAACAGGAGTAGGAGGGGAGAGATGGTTTGTGGAGGCTGCACTTACAGCCGCTCCCGCTGCTGCCGCCGCCACCTTCGCTGCTGCCGCCAGCGCCTGAAGAAGCCCCATCCATCCGCCTGCAGCCGGGAGATTCAGAGCCTGGGAGGGGCCTGGGGCCCGGGCCGCCCGCCTCCTCCTTCTAGTCGTCGGCCGGAGCTTCCTCCCGCTCCACCAACCCTCTGCCCTCCCCTCCGCCTCCGCCCTCCTCCTCGGCCTCATGCCGCCAGCCAACCGCGCGGCCGCTTGTTGGGCCGGGACTCCGCCGTCTCCATGACGCCCGGCAAACATTCCGGTGCTCGGCCGGAGCCGCCGACGCCGGGGGTCTGGGGACGGGGACTCCCGGAGCAGCCAGGGCAGCGGTGAACCACCGCTCCCTCGCCAGTCGCCACCATGTACTTCTCTCCGACAAACAGCCGTAAGCAGCCGAACCTCGGGATGTAAGTTGCGGCGCTGACACCGAAGCCCACCCCCGCGGGGCCCGGAGCGACCCGCCCCTGGATTGGGGAAGGGGTCACCTTACCTTTCCTCTGGGTTTCGTCAAAGGCTCCTGGCCCTACCGGAGCCTTTTAAAAACGAACTGCTGCGCTTACCCTGGGAAAAGACGAGTTCTCTTTGGGCTGCGCTCGCAAGTTGAATGCCTTCGTTCTGTGAGCGTCTTGGCTTGGGAGCCACCAGACCGGACGATTATTCTCTGCCCTGCCCTCACACTATCCCACTTTAAAACTCGTTTCTTGTCGCAACGTTCTACTCTTCTGCAGCAGTTGAACAAGACTAGAGAAAAGCACGTAGCTCTTGGGATTTGTCGCGCTCGCTAGTAACTGAAGGATCCCCTCGTGCTGCCCGGGAAATTACGCTGAAGTTTCCCATTTCATTCACTCGACCCACACTTCTGGATCTCTTTTGTTCTCTCTTCTGAAACCTTCAACATCTCTCCAGTCTCCCCCAGCTCAGTCTTTCTTAAGCGCAGTTTGTTGAAATCTCTTGCGAGAGAACTGTGTGTTCTTTGTACAATAAGATACTCAAGCTTTTTGTCAATCCTGCCACTCCACCAAAACAGCTTTTGTGAACGTCCGCAATAGCTGGTAGCCAAGTGCAGTGGCCAGTTTACAGTTGCATTCTAAACGGGCTCATCAGCTATTTTGATCTCATTATCACTTAGTTTTGAAACCCTCTGTCTGGTGTCTGCAGCACTACTGCTCCCCGTTTTCTTTCTGATACTTCCTCATCTCTCCTATAACTAAATATTGGAGTATTCACTGGGGTTACTCCTCAAACCTGTTCTTTTCACTATTATGCCTTTGAAAATCACCTATACCAGTAATTTACAAGTCGTTAGTCAAAGCCTCTC
The DNA here is from genome assembly GCF_051225735.1 of Oryctolagus cuniculus. NCBI lineage: Eukaryota > Metazoa > Chordata > Mammalia > Lagomorpha > Leporidae > Oryctolagus > Oryctolagus cuniculus. The sequence continues at coordinate 106,256,053 of NC_142873.1, forward strand.
CCAAGAAAACGGACTTCAAAAAAAAATCTATTGTTAGTAGACATCTCAATATTCATATCCAAAACTGAATTTATTTCCCCCTCTTTTCCAGTTTACTCTGCTGTTGCTTCCCATATCAGTAAATGGCAAATTCCATTCTTTAGTTACTCAGGTGAAAAACAGAGTTACCCTTCACCTCTCGCTTATATCCCACTGCATCAGCAAATATCTTTTTTATCTGCAACATAAATTAGACTATCACTCCCAGGAAGTCATTAACAAGTTGCAGTAGCTGCCTAAATGTAATCCTTTTGCCAAGACCATATGTAATCTCTGGTTTCCCTGCTCAAAATCCTTAAGTCTTTCCTATTTCACTCTAGTAAAAGCTCCCATTCTTAAAGGGCCCAGCAGGACTGACTTTGAACTCTTCACCCTTGGCTAATTATATTGTTCCACAGCACATCAAGCACAGTATGTTCCCATTTCAGGGTTTGTGCATTTGCTGTTTGGAATATTTTGCCTCCAGAAAAATCTCATAATTTACTTTCTTTTAAATGTCACTGTTTCAGACTCTTCTAACCAATGTACATAAAAAAGAATTTCTTCCCAACATTTTAATCCTTTGCCTTTGCTTTAATTTTCCAATAAAATCTATGCTTACAGGTATATACTTGTTTAAAAATACATCTCCAGTGAAGGAATGGTAGTCCTTGAGGGCAAAGATTTTTGTTTTATTTATTGCCTAGAATGAACAGAATGTTCTGTCACCTATAATGAAGAAATACTCAGCAAATATTTGTTGACTGAACAAAGAAATGGATGAGGATGTGGATCAGTAATACTAGTTACTTCTCACTTTGTGTGGTTTTTTTTTTACCTTTAAACATGGAAATATATAAAATTTAGTTCAATTTGTATAAATTAAAAATCATACATTTCTCATAGTAGCTAAGAGTATTAGGAAAACTCCCTTTAAAATTTCTAAAATATTAGATTAACTATTATTGAAGTATAAAGTAGGAGATGGGAAATAATATAACACTTACTTTTTGAGGCAGCCAAGCTATCTAAAATTTCATAGAAACTGAAGTTTATAACCTATTAGCTTGACATAATATTGTTATTTCTTATCTTTCTCCTTTTAAGAGCTAATTCAGATGTTTAAAAGAACTTCATAAAGCATGTATTTATCAATTTTCTCCTTAATTCAGTTTTTCTTGTTGGTGTAATAATATAGGATAAATCTCCCATTGTGGTTTACAAAAACAACAGATTCCTTATTCAACCATTTATCCCATTCCTCTGACCAATTCTTTTATTGCAATTCCTTATATTTCACATTTCCTTTTGATTCATTCTAAGTTTTCATCTGTTTATGTTACCCATCTGTTCTTTAACATTATCTACTTTTTTCATTACAGCCCTTAGCACATTAATCAATTTTTTTTAAAAGGTTTATCAGGGAGGCCAGCGCTCTGGCACAGTGGGTTAAAGGTCCCACCTGCAGTGCTGGCATCCCATGTGGGCACTGGTTTGTGTCCCTGCTGCTCCACTTCCCATGCAGCTCCCTGCTAATGCACCTGGGAAAGCAGCAGAAGATGGCCCAAGTTCTTGAGCCCCTGCACCCATGTAGGAGACCTGGAAGAAGCTCCTGGCTCCTGGCTTCAGATCATCCCAGCTCCAGCTGTTGCAGCCATTTGGGGAATGAACCAGTGGATAGATATTCTCTCTCTCTCTCTCTCTCTCTCTCTCTTTCCTCGGTTTCTAACTCTTTCAAACAAATAAAATAATTAAAAAAAAAAAAGATTTGTTGGGATGGGCTTTGTGGTCATCTTTAAGATTAGTAAAGAAACAAAACAAAAAGAGGAGTCGAGTGAGAATGAAAGGTAGATTCCTAATGATTTCTCGAAATTCTCAGAAAATTGACCCTTTTTAAAGAGAGGAATGAGCAGGAATGGTGTCATGATGGAGAAGGGGAAAATCTCTCAGGTATTTTCTGCTAAAATTTGGCTAATGTTATGAGAACACTCTTATAATAAGCATATGACATCATTCTTTGGCCCTCTGGAATATCAATAACCAAAATGCCTGGAGCATTACAAACAACTATTGCCATGACCTTTGCTTTTGACTAGTCTGCTTTTGCTTTGACTGAACCACTTCCACTTCTTGGTAGCCAACACATGGCTTGTGCTTTGTCTTTAGGATCCTAATAGTAAAGCCATGTTTTACTTCTTATAATTATTTGAAGAAATTCTTCAAGGTCTTGATCATACTTTTTGGAAATTTCCATAGAAAACTCTGATCTTGTCTGCAGCTGATCTGGGAACAATAGTTTTGGCCCCCATTGAGCAGAAAGGTTGTTCTCTTAAATCTTTTAGTCATAATTGTGAACCAATGAAGATCTCCATGATATTGGTTGCTGTTTCTGCTGTTAATCATTAATCTTCTTCAATAAAGGCATGAACAAGGTTAATTTCTCCCAACATCATTTCGTCCTTTTTTAAAAAATGAATTAACCATTCATTAGCTGCTGATTTCTTTCAGGAATTGTCCCACCAATTTTTTTGTAAAGCATCAAAGATTTCACCTTTCTTAGACCCAAACTTCACCACAAATTAACTGTTTGTTCTGCTTTATTTTTTTTTAAAATTCATGTTGCTCTGATGGATCACTTAATTTAGTTCCTTATTCTGCTTAGTGCCTCAAACTTTATCCTGTCCAGACATGTCATAGTGAGTTGGTACTTTATTTAAGTCAAAAAATGGAAGTCATTTTTTTCATAAAGTACATTTTCTATCAACATATTCAAGACTCCTCGATTTATGGGTCCAAGAGTTGCTGTAATTAAAGGGAACATAAGTGAGTGATAGCTGAAGGGATATATTAAGTCAAGATTTTTTTGTGTGTTTGTTTAAGATGGGAGAAATACCAGTATGTTTGCTGAAAGGAATAATCTAGTAGAAAGATAAAAAACTCTTAGAGAATTACTAGAGCAATGTCCTTGAGTAGGCAAAAATAAGAAATGGAATCTAGAGAACATATAGAAAGATTGACCTAAGCTAAAATAATGAATTTATCCAGAGTAACCAGAAATACAGAATATAGACACAAAGGCAGATCCATAGATGTGACAATGAGCATCTGTAGAAGTTAGCTGATTAAGTCAGTGTTCTCCTTTAATCAGCTGAAAGCAAAAATGGGATAAGAGATATCAATATTTGAGGAAAAAGGAGGTACAAAATAATGACTTCAAGAGTATAGTAGGAAATTAACAAAGAAAATGCAGATTGCTGCTGGCACATTAAGGATGCAGGTTAAGTTAAAGATCATAATTTAAAGTGGACCTACTCATCATAGTTTGGTGCTTTTTTTCTACTTCATTTAGTTGCACACATTAAAATATAATAATTTATCAATGTGGATTTTAAGGTATACTTAGAGGTTAGGTCCAGAGATGATTGCCATTGAAAAAAATAGTTAATTACTGTTCTCAGAAGGAAGAGGCACGTCACACCACAGAAAGCCACACAGGGCAGCACTGAGGTTTGTCAAGAGGCAGAGGGATGTGGTAGGAAATGTGGGGAAGAAGCTTTATTGTGATTTCTGCCAAAAGGAATGGGTGTGTCTGGATGAACAGGTTTAGAATTGGCTGCTTTGAGTAATTTTAGTAGGTTCTGGGGCTTATGTGCTGAACATATTGGTCTAGCATTTGGCAGATGTAGGGACCTGGAGTACCAGAGAGCCCCATAAGGGAGGTGGTTGGGAATGTAGACTCCGGATTTTGGTTGGTTTGTATTTTAAAAGTGGACCACTGGGAGGAGGACTTCTCCTGAGTTTGGGGAGAAGAGGGCAATGAGGGAGGCAGGAGGCTAAAGTAATTTGGCATTTTATCAGGTTGTCCAGAATGAGATGTGTGTGACCTATTTGTGTAGGGCACATGTTCAAACATCAGGTTTAGAGAAGCTAGAAATGTGGTTAATACAAAGATATAGGCTCAAAGTAAGAAAAAAAAATGGTATTAACCACAGTTTTGGTTTTACCAACAAGTATAGTTAAATAACAGAGAGGAGGCGTGATAATATAAGTTAGAAGAGATTATAATTACTATCTGGTTGGGGCTTTGTGGTCCAGCAGGTTAAGCCACTACTTGGGTTGCCCATACCCCATATCAGAATGTCCCAGTTACTCCACTTCTGATCCAGCTCCCTACTAACGTGCCTGGGAAGTGGCAGATGATAGCTCAGTTACTTGAGTTCCTGGCTTCAGCCTAGCCCTGCTGCAGCTGGTCAGGCCATCTGGGGAGTAAAGCAGCAGATAAGAGATATATTCATATTCTCTCTCTCTCTCTCTCTCTCTCTCTCTCTCTTCCTCTTTCCTCCCCCCCTTTGAAATAAACACATAAATCTTTTAAATATATTTTAAAATAATTACTATCAAATATAATATCCTTAAGCCAAGAGGGAAGAGATGGCATGAGAGGGGTAGATGAGGGAGTAAAACATGCTAGAACCAAGGGCTTAGAGGTTATAATAGGGTTAAAAGATAGTTGAAGTTGAGATTTAAAAGGGTGTATATGCTAGGAAAATAGAAAGCGATGGTTGACATTTCAGAAGACAAGGTCAAGTGTATAGCTAGGGAAATAAGTGGCTAAAGTAGCAAGGCAAGCAAAATCCTTTATGTGAGAAGATTTCAAAGAGCTAAGAAGTCAAAGTATTACAATGAAACCTTCACAGATGTTGAAATACTCAAGAATTGTGACATTAGTTGTTTTGGAGAGAGATCCAGTGATTCAGCCTGTAAAATCATCAGAGGATGGGAGAAAGGAGGCTGTAATTAAGCTAACCTGCCATTAGGAAGCAGAATAAGGGTGATCATTGAAAACATGGATTCTTAGTAAATTTACCCAGATAGTGTACATAGTGGAAGAACAGATTACAGATGTGAACCTATGTAATCTACAAAAGATGAAACTAATAAAGGAAAAAGAGACTAGAACAGGATTTTGTAAGGACAGTAGAGCAAAATTTTAAGGAAAAAGAAAAGAGAGGTGGAGGTAATGGTGAAAGAATAGTTCAACAGGTGAGTTGTGAATCCTGGGTTAACTAGAGAATCTGTAAGGTACTGGTTAGTTATTAGGAAATAGAGAGTCAGGTGATTAGAGGTATGAAGAAGATTAAAGAATAGGATATTGCAGTATAATTGAAACCAATTTCAGAAGTCAATTTGCAGAAGGAGGAATAGTCAACTATCAAAGGCTACAGTGGTAAGTTTTTGAAGATTTTTATTTATTTATTTGAAAGGCAAAGGGAGAGACAAAGAGAGGTCTTCAGTCCGCTGGTTCACTTTCTAAGTGGGCACAACTGTTGGGGCTGGTATAAGCCAATTCCAAGAGCCTGGAACTCCATCTTGTTTGCTCACGAAGGTGGCAGGGCCTCAGGTATTTGAGCCATTCTTTGGGAGCCGGGTTGGAAGCAGAACAGCCGTGGTCCCATCCAGGACTCTGATATAGGATGCCACTGTCACAAGTGAGAGCTTAACCTACTGCACCACAATGCCAGCCCCAGAAGTAGATGATTTTTTTTTTTTTTTTTGACAGGCAGAGAGAGAGAGGTCTTCCTTCCATTGGTTCACCCCCCAAATGGCTGCCACGGCAGGTGCGCTGCACCGATCTGAAGTCAGGAGCCAGGGGCTTCCTCCTGGTCTCCAATGTGGGTGCAGGGCCGAAGCACCTGGGCCATCCTCCACTGCACTCCCAGGCCACAGCAGAGAGTTGGACTGGAAGACGAGCAACTGGGACAGAATCTGGCGCCCCAACCAGGACTAGAACCCGGGGTGCCAGAGCCACAGGCAAAGGATTAGCCCAGTGAGCTGCGGCGCCGGCAGGAGTAGATGATTTTAATGACACTGTGTAATTGGAGAGGAGAGAGTGGAGCTAGATTGTTGAGAATTATAGAGCAAAAAGATGAATAAAGAAGTAGACAGTATTATTGGCTAATATTTTTAAGAAATTAGACTGTGAAAGGAAGGGGAGATACTATATTAGGTAGGAGTGTATTAGTCAGATTTTTGCCATTATAACAGATACCTGAGAGAAGCTTCTTATGAAGGAAGAAGGTTTATGTTGGCTCACAGTTTTGGAGGTTCACCCTCCTAAATCAGGTAGGCTCCATTGGTTCAGCCATCTGGTGAAAATGAAGAAAGTAATAGCAGAGTGTATATGAAGGAATAATAACATAGTGAACAAGGAAGCAGACAATAGCTTGGGCCACCTCATGAGAACCACCTCAGAGGCAGACCCTCAGTGACTAGGGCCCCTTCCTAAACATCATAATTGGATCAAGTCTTCACTCAACTAGCACCACTAACTCATGACATAGGGGTTCAAATATCTATTTGAGTTGGATAGCCAAATTCTGTTCAGACCATAGCAGGAAGACATAGATAAAGGAACACATTTTAAGTTGAAGGGAGAACTGTAGCATAATTATATGTTAATGGGGAACAGCCAGAAGGAAATAAGATACAGGAGACCTGGAATTATTGGTGGAGAGTGGGTTCCAGAACATAGATAAAATATGAGTCTTAGATAAGGATGGTAGTTCTTTACTGAAATAGGAAAGAATAAAGGATTGATTGAAATGAATTTGCAGTAGTCTAAGGAAGAGTTTAAAGAAGGTCAAAACATAATTTGATGTATTTTTTACATGATTGATATTTTTATTTCCTTAGAGATGTTGGGGATAAAGTCCTTCAAAAACAGAAGGAAGGAGGATAGGGTAGGATACTTAAGAAGAACATAAATTTGGGGCTGACGCTGTGATGTAGTGGGTAAAACTGTCACGGGCAATGCCAGCATCCCATATGGGTGCTGGTTCAAGTCCTGGCTGCTCCACTTTCCATCCAGCTTCCTGCTAATGACCTGGGAAAAGCAGCAGAACATGGCCCAGGTGATTGGGCCCCTGCTACCCCCGTGGGAAAACTGGAAGAAGTTCCTGGCTACTGGCTTTGGCCTAGCCCAGTGCTGGCAGTTGTGACCCATATGGGGAATGAACCAAGAGATAGAAGGTTTCTCTCTCTGTCTGTCTCTGCCTCTCTCTGTGTAGCTATGACTTTTAAATAAACAAATAAATACTTTTTTTAAAAAAAGACATAAATTCAAAATAGTACACAAATGAAATTCATTAACTCATTTTTTTTGTAAATATGTATGTGTTTATTTGAGAAGCAGAGTTACAGAGAGGGAGATAGAAAGAAAGGTCTTACATACACTGGTTCACTCCCCAACTGGCCACAATGGCTGGAGATGGCTATTCCAAAGCTAGGGTCCAGGAGCCTCCTCAGGGTGCCCCACGTAGGCACAGGGACCCAAGCACTGGAGCCATCTTCTAATTTTTTTCCAGGCTATCAGCAGAGAGCTGGATTGGAAGAAGAGCAGCCAGGACATGAACCGGCACCCATATGGGATGCCTACACCACATGTGGACACTTAACCTACTATATCACAATGCTGGCCCCCTTGCTTATTTAAAAATATTTTGTGTCCATGATATACTAGTAGTCATTGTGCTGAATGCTAGCAATAGAGCAATGAATAAGACAAAGTTCTTGTCCTAAACATGCTTATATTCTATTGAGTTAAAAGCAACAAGCAAAATGTCAAATAGTGCTAAGTGCTATGAAGAAAAATAAAATAGGAGAACCTGATTGTTGTAATTTAGGAATATTTATTTTATTCTTGTCTGATCTTTTATGATTTGAAACAAAGTGTTGCTGAAAAGGTTTTATTTGGAAGCGTAGTTGCTTTTTTGTAATCTAAGGGAGTGTCATCCTTGTTTTATAGAAATCCTCAGTACCAAATACTATTAATGAATAAATGATAAGGTTATTCCTGTCTGAAGAAACTTACAGAGTAAACCTAACAATAAATTATTTTTTCTCTGGGGCCAGCATTGTGGCATAGAGAGTAAAGCTGCCACCTGCAATGCCACCATCCCTTATGGGCACCAGCTCGTATCCCAGCTGCTCCACTTCCAATCCAGCTCCTTGCTAATGGTCTGGGAAAAGCAGCTGAAGACGTTTCAAGAGCTTGGGTCCCTGTCACCCACAAGGGAGACTTGGAAGAAGCTCTTGGCTCCAGGCTTCAGCCTGGTACAGCACTGGCTTTGTAGCCATCTCTGTCTCTCCCTCTCTGGGTAACTCTGACTTCAAATAAATAAATAAATAAATATTTTAAAAATATATTTTTCTCCTATGTACAAATATTTTGATTTTAAATTCCTAGCCATAATGCATAAATTGATTTATATTTAATCCTCACAATAACCTATGAATTGGATACTGGATTTTTCCAATTACATAAAGAAACTAAGATCTAGATAAGTTAGTGTAGACTTTGGATCTGACTATCTGATTCAAACCTTTACTGTTATAAATGTTTCCTTTTAGGTTTCTGTTATTTAATGTAAAATAATATTAAAACAACAGAGTTGTTGCAAGAGAAAAAGTGACATATTACTATTTACAACTTTGGTTCACATAATAAAATCTCAAGGAACTTTTTTTAAAGATTTATTTACTTTTTATTGGAAAAATTACAGAGAGAGAGAGAGAGTGAGCGAGCGAGCTTCCATCCATTGGTTTACTCTCCAGATGGCTGCAATAGCCAGGGCTGGTCCAAGCTGAATCCAGGAGTCAGAAGCCAGGAGCTTTATCTGGGTTTTCCACATGGGTGGCAGGGGACCCCAACACTTGGGCTATCTTCTGCTGCCTTTCCCAGTCCATTAGCAAGGAGCCAGATCAGAAGTCAAGCAGCCTAGTGGCCTGCATTGTGGAGCAGTGGGTTAAAGCCCCAGCCTGCAGTGCCAGCATCCCATATGGGTGCCAGTTCAAGTCCCAGTTGCTCCACTTCCGATCCAGCACTCTGTTGTGGGCTGGGAAAGCAGTGGAAGATGGCCCAAGTTCTTGGGCCCCTGCACCCACATGGGAGACCCAGAAGAAGCTCCTGACCCCTGGCTTCAGCTCAGCTTAGCTCTGGCCATTGCAGTCATTTGGGGAGTGAACCAGTGAAAGGAAAACTTCTCTCTCTCTCTGGCTCTACCTTTCTCTATGACTCTTTCAAATAAATAAAATAAATCTTTAAAAAAAGGAAGAAATGGAACAGCCTGGACATGAACTAGTGCCCATATAGAATGCTAGTATCACATGTAGTTGCTTTATCCACTATGCCACAACACCAGCCCTTCAGCTAGCTATTTCATGTCTGTGTTTAGAGATTGTTCATGTTTCTAAATAAAGGTATTCATTTTTATTTTTGGTACAGTTTTCAGTTTTGGATTCTCTGTATTATATTTTGTTTTCCTTTGCTAGGAACAATGGTTCACAAACAAGAAAGTCTATTAGCTTTATTGGCGCAGCCAGAGGAATGCCAACGAAAGGATTTATTACTACAAATCAAAGCAGAATGGCTCTGTCAAAAACCACACTTACTCAATCTGACGTGAAGACACTAGAAAAAATGAATACTCCTAGCACAAAGACAATACAGGTAATACTCCTTTAGAATTCTGTTCATTTTAAAATGTTTCCATGAACAAACTGTTTGGAGTGTTAAAATAGAAAATATGCTGCTTTCAAATAAACAATGACATCTAATGTTGAAAAGCTGATTTTCTGTTTGCCATATATCATTCCTTATAGCATATATTTTTAAAAGATTTTATTTATTTATCTGAGAGGTAGAGTTATAGCCAAAGAGAGGGAGAGATGGAGAGAAAGGTCTTCCTTCTACCAATTCACTCCCAAAATGGCCACAATGGCTGGAGCTGGGCCAATCTGAAGCCAGGAGCTATGAGCTTCTTCAAAGTCTCCCATGGGGGTGGGCCATCTTCCACTGCTTTCCCAGGTTATAAGCAGTGAGCTGGATTGGAAGAGAAACAGCTGGGACACAAACCAGCGCCCATATGGGATGCTTGCGCTACAGGCAAAGGCTTAGCCTACTATGCTACAGCACCAGCCCCTATTACAACATAGTTTTGTCATCTCCTGTAACTCATTACTGGTAATAAAAATATTAGAGTGTAATGAAGAAAATCTACTCATGACTTTAACAACTCTAGTAATTTATGGTATTAATTATGGCTAGTACACTACTATTACCATACACTCCTCTGAGCACTGTGTGGACATTTCATAAAATAAATTCTCAAAGAGTTTGTTATTTTACCTCATTAGAAAACTTACAAAATTAAGATTAAATTTTTAGATTTTTAAGCAAAGCATTATATATACAGAATAGTATGTAATATAGAACTTTAAATGGATTTAGGCAATGATTTTCTTTTCTTTAAAAATCAGAGTTACGGTGGTGGGGGGAGATAGATATATATATTATATTTCATTTGCTGGTTCACTACCCAGATGATCACAACAGTCAGATCTTGACCAAGTCAAATTCAGGAGCCAGGAGCTTCATCTGGGTCTCTCACATGGGTGGCAAAGGTCTTCCTTTACCGTTGGTTCACTTGGGCCAGCTTCTAGTGCTTTTCCCAGGCCATTTGCAGGAAGCAGGATCAGAAGTGGTGGCACAAAAACCAATGCCACATTGTGTTTTTACATAGAATGTTAAAAGCACAGCCAATAAAAATAAAATTGGTAAGCTGGACTTCATAAAAATTAAAACTGCTCTTTAAAAATATTTGCTAACAGAACGAAAAGAAAAGCCACACTGGGAAAAGCTTTTTATTAAGTATATTCTGATAAAGTACTTATAACTAATATATATAAATAGCCCCCAAAATAATGTAAACTCAATGTAAATAAACAAGCAAAATGTTTAAACAACTATTTTATCACAATAGGTATACAGATGACAAGTGGGGATATGAAAAGATGATTGACATTAATCATTAGAGAAATGCAAATTAGAACCATGAAATACTGCTGCATACATATCATAATAACTAAAATTAAAAGATTTAACATATCAAGTATTTGCAGGTGTGTGGAGGAGCAAAATTTCTCATACCCTACTAATAGACAGGAAAATTAAGATACTTTAGCAGATTATTAAATGTTGAACATATACCCACTATCTCATTCTACTGTCCCAAGAGAAAGTATAATTTATACAAAGACTACTACTATGAATGTTCATAGTAACTTTAATTATAATAGCCAAAAAGTAGAAACAACTATAATGTAATTTCAGGGAACTAATACTATGTACTTAGACATATAAAATATGGACCTTTCTTTTTTTATTTTTATTTATTTATTTATTTATTTTATTTTTGACAGCAGAGTGGACAGTGAGAGAGACACGCAGAAAGGTCTTCCTTTACCGTTGGTTCACCCTCCAATAGCTGCCGGGCTGGCGCGCTGATTTGAAGCCAGGAGCCAGGTGCTCCTCCTGGTCTCCCACACGGGTGCAGGGCCCACGGACTTGGGCCATCCTCCACTGCACTCCCGGGCCACAGCAGAGAGCTGGCCTGGAAGAGGGGCAACCAGGACAGAATCCGGCGCCCTGAATGGGACTAGAACCCGGGGTGCTGGTGCAGGCGGAGGATTAGTCTATTGAGCCACGGCGCTGGCCAAAATATGGGCCTTTCAATGGTGAAAGCCTGAAAGGTTTTCTCTTAACATTAGGAAAAAGAAAAAGATGACTGCTTTTTCCACTTCTAATTTGACCTAGTAGTGAAAGCCCGGATCAGAAAAATTAGATAAGACAAAGAAAATAAATACATCTAAATGGAAAGAAATAGAACTGTTAACATATGACGTGATCTTACATGTAGAAAACCACAAAGAACACACAAACACAGACACACACACTGTTAAAACCAATTGCTGAATCTTGAAAACATTTTCTTGTTGGAGACAAACCAGTCACAAGAGTATATAAGTCACTGTGGCGCAGTGAGTGAATACCCTGGCCTGAAGTGCCCGCATTCCATGTGGTTGCCAGTTTGAGACCCGGCTGCTCCATGGCACAGCTCCAGCTATTGCAGCCAACTGGGGAGTGAACCATCAGATGGAAGACCTTTCTCTCTCTCTGCCTCTTCTCTCTCTGCTGTGTAACTCTGACTTTCCAATAAATAAATCTTTAAAAAAAAAAGTGTATCTGAGTCCACGCATATGAAAGTCTAGAATAGGGAAATCTGTAGAGGCATCAAATGTATTAGTCGTAGCCTAGGGAAGGAAGGGGAGAGCAGGGTTTGAATTGGTCATAATTAAAAGGTGTAGGGCTTGTTTTTGAAATGACAAAAAGGTTTTAAAATTAATTATGGTGGTAGTTGTATATATCTATGAATGTATCAGAAACCACTGAATTGTATACTTTAAAAGGTAAGTAATGCATGATATATGTAATTTTATTCCATTATTGAATTTGAAAAGTTAAGTAAAATGGAAAAATCATCTCAAAAATTATACTTCACTAAAAGGAACAACCAAAAACTGAAAATTGGAAGGATTAGTCAAATTTATATAAGTAATTTAATATCCTTCCTTCAAAGGTAATTCCAAACCCAGATGGCTTCACTTGTGATATCAGAAAGTTAGGAAAATGTGTATTATGGAAAAACTATTCTCCCAAGTCATTGGCAGGGAGCTGGATTGGAAGCTTAACAGCCAGGAGAGGAATCTGCACCCATTTGGGATGCTATGTCTCAGGCAGTGGCTTTACCTGCTATACCACAATACCTATCCTTTAAGTACATTTTTGTTACATTTTAAATTTCATAATTCACAGGATTAAAAATGAACCCAAACCAAAAAGCTGAAAATATGTAACACTTTAGAAAATATTAATAAAATATTAAGTGAAAAATAGTGAGTTTTTAAGAAAGCTTACACATATAACATTAAATACACCAGGATATAACTAATCTGAATGAGTATCTTTAGACCATTCTAATTTCCTGAAATTAATACAGTCATGTGCTACATAATGACTTTTGAATCAAAGATGGACAGCACATATATGACAATTCCATAAGACTGTAATGGAGCTGAAAAATTCCTATTACCTAATGATACTGTAGCTGTTGTTATATCTTAATGAAAAGCATTACTCACATAATTATGGTGATGCTATTGTAAGCAAATTTGTGCCACTATGCAAAAAATTATTTATAGAACATAATACTTGATAATAAATGACTGGTTTACAGATTTACATATTTACTAATCTATGCTTTCTCATCATTATATGGAGTGTGCTAATTTTACTCATTCAAAAAATTTTGCTGTAAAGCAGTATGTCATGTTATGCCAACAGCAGTCTAAAACATCTGCGGCTTTATGCATCTCCTGATTGCATCAAGAGGCCATATCAAGTAACTGACATGTACCATCTAGGTTTGTGTAAGAATACTCTATGAGGGGCTGGCACTGTAGTGCAGTGGGTTAAAGCCCCAGCCTGTTGTGCCAGCATCCCATATGGGCACAGGTTCCAGACCCAGCTGCCCCACTTCCGATCCAGCTCCCTGCTAATGTGCCTGGGAAAGCAGGTGGAGGGTGACCCAAGAGCTTGAGCTCCTGCACCCGTGTGTGAGACCCAGAAGAAGCTCCTGGCTGCTGGCTTCAGCCTGGCCCATACCCGGTTGTTATGGCCATTTGGATAGTGAATCAGAGGATGGAAGACCTCCCTCTTTCTCTGTCTCTACCTCTCTCTGTAACACTGTACTTCAAATAAATAAAATAAATCTTAAAAAAATACTCTCTGATGTTTGCACAGTGACAAAATCATTTAATTATGCAGTTCTCAGAACATATATCTGGTGTTAAGCAATGTATCACTGTATTTCTTATATGCAGGTACTTTAAAAATTATTAAAAGAATGGAATTAGAAGACAGTACACATTTTCCATAAACTTCTTGAAGTATATAGGTAAAACAAGGAAAAAACAGAAATTACATCTAGGTAATTTTTAGGGTCCTCCATTGTACCACAGTGAGCTAAGCTTTTGCCTATAATGCTGGCATCCCATATCAGTTTGAGTCCTGGCTGCTCCACTTCTGATCCAGCTCCTTGCTAATGTCTGTGGGAAAGCAAGAGATGATGGCCCAAGTACATGGGCCCTTGCCTCCCAAATGAGAAACCAGGATGGAGCTCCATACTCCTGATTTTGGCCTGGACCAACCCAGGCCATTGCAGCCATTTGGGGAATAAACCAGCAGATGGGAGATACCTTCCACACTTTCTCTTTCCCCCGACCCTTCCTCCTTCCTTCACTCTCCTCTCTCTCTGTGTCATGTCTTCTTTAAGTAAATAAATATATTTTTAAAAGACACTTTTAAGCATACATTTTTATATTTAGTTTTTTGTGTTTACCTAACCTGGGACATTATACTTATTTTTCTCTACTACATTTATTTATATTTCCTGTGATATATTCTTTAGAAATCTAATCATTTTTAGTTAACTCATTTTAAATAACTACTTCCCACAGGTTTTTGATATAAATGGAGTTGATGTTACTCCCCGGCCTCTTTACCATCCAGATCCACATGTTAGTGCGACAAAGCCGAGTAAATTGTTGACATCACAAGAAGGATCACTTGGATCAGACTTTATAGCTTCCTACAGTCTTTATCAGAACACATTGAATCCTAGTATGTTAGGACAATTTACAAGGTAAAGACTATTGTCTATAGTTCTTTTTAAAATATGTATGTTGCCTTTCCATTTAAGTTGTGTATATGTAACTTGGGTATCAGTTGTCTCCAGCCCCCCCAGCTTCAACTTGTCTTCCTAGTGTGCTATTTCTAAGTTCCTCTCATGTTTTAATTAGGTGCAGAGCTCTGCATTTTTCAAGAGTTCCCGTATACACACAAAAAAAGTTTGTGGAAAAAAAATATTTTTTAACTTAATGTTTCCTGAGAAACCAAAAGATGGGGGTAACATCACATACCCAGAGTTCATGGCAAATCCTTATTAGACATTTTTCTTCAGCTTCATTTGTTCTCCATTTTTGTGGAAAGGGGTAGCTTCTTCTTCTTCTTCTTTTTTTTTTTTTCTTATCTCCTGTGCTAACCTGTGTTCTTTCAGGGTTTGGTTTCTGTGTTATTTCCTAGTACTGAGTAATCATATACTGCTCTAGAGCCTACCTCCAAGTTTGCATACAGAAGCCATTGGAGTGCTAAGTAAAACAAAAGATGTTCCAATACACTTGACCTACTGTTAGTGGGAAGCTGAGACTATAAATAGAAAAGAAAAAGTATGTAATATTACAGGGTAATGTTAAATTGTTAAGTTTAAAGAAATCATTTTTGGATTATTCCATTGTTTTTCTGCTGAGTACATAGATTTGTTTTAAATTAAATATTCAGAGAACCTTTATAAAACTGAACAAATTACATTAAGATGGGATTTGAACAATGAGCGGAAATCAGGTGAAAAAAAATGAAAGAAAGAGTATTCTACACGGAGGCCCTGCAGTGATAGCTCTGTAAGATTCAGGAACTAAAAAAAGTGAATAAAATGCTAAGGGAAGAATGATATGCAGATAAAGAGGCTAAGTTTTGGATTTTTGTCTTGAATATATAAATAGCAAGGTTTTTGGACTTAAGTAATAAATTATTTTAGGTTTGACATGCTTTATTCTAAAATATATTTTAAGTTTTTATTTAAAGAATATTAAAAATCAACTCACTGTTTAAAATCTTTTTTATATTTGTTCCTTTATATATGATTATATTATATTTGATTTCTACATATGCTGACATGTTCTAATTTATATATTTAGTTACACATAAGGATATTTAAATAAAGAAGTAATGATATTAATTACTCTTAAAGGTCAATTTTAGGAAGTAGTACAGTATCTAAGTCAAGTGTATCAACAACCGAATCAATAGCAGAAGACATAGAAGAACCATCCTTTAAGCGAGAAAGACTGGCTAGTTTTACAGGTAATTAAAATATGTTTATCTCACAGTCAATTATTTATTTAGCCATTATTCTAATTATTGTTGAAAAATTGAAATTAAAAATATGAAAATGATTTCCAGTGCTGAATTATTACATAGCTACATGATAATTACCAAATGAATATCTCTACTTTTTTTTTTCTTAATTCCCAAGATGAATCTTATGAACCATCAGGCCAATGAACTACTGGTTCTGTTAGGACACAACAGACAAATCATTCTGACATATTTATGATTAGTTCCACAGTAAGATTTATATAGAATGTGATAGGAGTGCTTAGAAAAACATAATTAAATTATTTGACTTGCCAAAAAAAAAAAGACTCACAAGCAAATTATTGACTTTTGAATTGGATTTTCAAAGATGATCAGATACTTTTCAAGAGAATAAATAGGGGAAGCCCAATCCAGGCAGAGGGTAAAATATGTGATAATGCAAAATATTATGAAAATGCAGATACCAGGAATGAAGAGAATGGATGATCAAAAGCACGGTAGAAATAGGTGTGTATTTGCTTTGGTGTGCCGTAAGCACAAAGGCACTTCAGTGGAAAAAGAATTATCAGTTCAATGAACTGTAATGGAAAAATGGTGGAAAAATTTTTTGCATAGACACAGATTTTACATCTTACCCAAAATGGATAACAGAACCAAATGTAAAATGCAAAACTATAGAACTTCTAGAAAGTAAAACAGAAGGATATATATGATTTTTGGCTTTGTTAATGAGGGTTTTAAACCCACCAAAAGTAACATCCTGAAAGAAAAAAATTGATAGAATGAATGTTATTCATATCAAGAATTTTGCTCTATAAATGGCAATGTTAAGTCAATGATAAGACGTCACAGAATGGAAGGAACTATTTGCAAATCACTTATATGATAAAGGACTTCTGGCTATATAAGGAAGTCTGTTTGTTTATGGGATAGACAAGCAGAGAGCTCCCGCAATGATTGGGCTTATAAACTCTTAAATTCAACAATAAAATAAGCAATGAAAGTAAACAAAAGACTGGAATAGGCACATCACCAAAAATGATATACAGATAGCAATAAGCTTATGAAAATATTTTAACTGGTTGTCATTTGGGAAACACACATTAAAATAACAATGAGGTTAAATGGCTAAAATCCAGAAAACTGATGACAATTACTACTAAGGTTATGGAGCAATTAGGACTGTCCTTCCTTCCTTCCTTCCTTCCTTCCTTCCTTCCTTCCTTCCTTCCTTCCTTCCTTCCTTCCTCTATCCCTCTTCTTTCTCTATTCCTTCCTTCCTCCCTCCCTCCCTCCCTCCCTCTCTCCCTTTCTCTCTCTCTCTTTCTTTCTTTCCTTCTTTCTTTCTCTTTTAAGATTTATTTGAGAGAGAGAGACAGCGAGCAAGAAAGAGAGAGATCATCCATTTGCTGGCTCACTCCTCAAATGGCTTGAGCCAGGCCGAAGCCAAGAGCCAGGAGCTTCCTCCAGGTCTGTCTACCTTGTGTGTGCAGGGGCCCAAGTATCTGGCCCATCTTCTCTGCTGCGTTCCCAGGCACATTAGCAGGGAGTTGGATCAGAAATGGAGCAGCTAAGACTCGAACCAATGCCCATATGGGATGCAGAAAATTAATCCTAAATACTATAATTGTATTTAGGAATAAGGTCTTTGGGAAGTCTTCACACACTAAATACATGTGTCAATCATCATATTGTACCCTATAAATGTGTAACATATTTTAAAAAGGTAAAGAGCAGCCACCATTGTGTAGTAGATAAAGCTTTCACCTGCAATGCCAGCATCCTATATGCATACTGGTTCATGTCCCAGCAGCTCCACTTCTGATCCTGCTCCCTGTTAATGGCCTGAGGAAAGTAGCAGAAGATGACTCAAGTGTTTAGGCCCCTGCTACCCACATAGGAGACCGGAATGAAACCTTAGCTTTGGCCAGCCCCCTTTGACCATTGTGGCCATCTGGGGAGTGACTAGCTGATAGTTCTCTCTCTCTCCCTCTGTTTCTCCCTCTCTCTCTGTAACTTTGACATTCAAAATGAATAATTAAATTTTAAAAAATAGAGAAGAAAAAGAAGGTGAAGCTTAACTCCGTATCCTGTGAGGGCTTTGGATTTTGACTTTCTTCTAAAATGTACAATGTTTGAAATAGAGAGAATAATAATTTAAAAGCAGATGGTCAAGGTCATGTTGCAGCATGTACCCTTGAGATGATATGATGATATGATAGGAATGACTCCTTATCTCTGGTGTCTTCTCCCAGAAACTTATAACACTTGTCTAACATCAGAGAAACCCAAACTGAAGGAAATTCTACAAATACTTAGTCCTGAAAATTAGCAAACCTTGAGAAGCTGTTACAGTCTAGAGGGACCTAAGAAATCATGGTGACTAAATATAAGGTGGTATCTTAGATGGGATTTCTGGAACAGAGAAATGATACAAGTTAAAAGCTAAGGAAAAAAAATAAAAATTAAATATAGACTTCAAATGTAACAAAGAGAATGGGCATTCAAGAACTTTCTGTAAAATTCCTGAAGCCTTTGCAGCACCTAAAACTTTTCTACAATTACAACTTTATTAAATATTTTAAAAAGTATAGATATAGGTTCAAAAAACTTTGTTTTAATGAATCCTATGAATGATATTAATGCATACTTAACTCTGAGAAACATTGCTTGACTGTATAAACCAAAGGAGGCTTATGCTTAGAGAAGCTTGTGGTTTTAATTGCAAAGTAGGAGCCAAATGATTGTTTGGTAGAAAAACAGATTGTTTCTGAGTGGCCTAAGCAAATAAATGAGTAAATAATTTGAAGATCCCTTTTACAAAACTCATAAAGTATGAGGCTAGTTTTAAAGTTAATGAAAAATTGAATTAAAAGATAAGTTTATTTTGGTGCAAAACATAAAATCCATGCACAGTTTTTCCTAATACACATATTTTCACGAACATTTTGAAAACCCTTTGTATGCAAAGTATCCTTATGTTTGTGTACATATATATATATATACATGCATACATGTATAACTTTTATATAAACCATTTGAAAATGGAAGAAAATAAACTGTTTTGTTATACAATTGTACTGTAATTTTATTGTACCCATTGTAGCATATGTAGTAGCCCAGAAAGTCTTCATAAGTTGCTCTTTATCTTATTTATTTATTTTTTTTGACAGGCAGAGTGGACAGAGAGAGAGTTGGTTCACCCCCCAATGGCCTGCTACGGCCGGTTCACTGCGCCAATCCGAAGCCAGGAGCCAGGCGCCTCTCCTGGTCTCCCATGGGGGTGCAGGGCCCAAGCACTTGGGCCATCCTCCACTGCACTCCCGGGCCACTGCAGAGAGCTGGCCTGGAAGAGGGGCAACTGGGACAGAATCCAGCACCCCAACCGGGATTAGAACCTGGTGTGCTGGCACCTCAGGTGGAGGATTAGCCCAGTGAGCCGCAGCACCAGCCCATAAGTTGCTCCTTATTAAGGTCTCTTAAAGTAGCCAAATGATTGTATCCCATTCCTGAATCCAGTTCTGAATTAATTGAAAAATGTGATAAGAGTTTATATGCTAGATTGGAGTCAAAGCATCACATTATAGATGGAAATCTTCTGTTAAGCCCCTAAAGTTGACAGATTCATCCACCCAGTCGCTAAAGATTCTCGACCACCTCAAACCTTTTTCTACCCTCTCAAGGGGCTTTATGAGTTAGTTGTGGAGAGCAGCCAGGATTGTCATACTAGTCTGGAACTCCATCCTAAAAGGACCCTGGAAGTGCAGAAACTTGTGTTTCTTCCATCACTGTCAGTAAAGACTTGCAGACAAGGCAGATTGGTAGATTTATAATTCTTTTCTAGGTTGAGACAGAGGTGCAGTTAAGTAAGGTATGTTGTAAAACTCGTATAGAGCTAGGAAATCTGACCCATAAAGTGGGCAGATTCTATAGCTACACAGTATAGTTTGAAGTAGTTTCACAACATATATTAAATTCAAGTAGCATTCAGGAAATGATTGATACAGAAATCCAGGAAAATCCTATTTGCTAACCTAGGGCCATGTCTCTGACTATGTCTTCTGCCATTGAGAAGGTTGACTGCAGTTCAGTGTTGTAGCACAGTGAGTGAGACTGCTTGAGACACCCACATCTTGTATGAGTCTCAGCTCGAGTCCCAGCTGCTCTGCTGGATTGGAAGCAGAGTCCCAGCTGCTAGTACTTCTGGAAAGGCAGCAGATTATGGCCCAAGGGCTTGTGCCCCTGCCAACCCACATGGGAGACCTGGGTGGAGTTCCTAGCTCTTGGTGTCTGCCTGGCTCAGACTTCATATTGCAGCCACTTGGAGAGTGAACCAAGAGATGGAGGATCATTTTTTCTCTCTGTCTCTTCCTCTGGTTCTGTCACTCTGCATTTCAAATCAATAAAATAAATCTTAAAAAAAAGGCAGGTTGACTACACTATTACTTTCCTCAACAATAACAGGTAACTGAGATGTTACTACATTAGGTTTTAGATATGCGATATGTCCAATAAAAGATTAGTTATTTTTATAATTAGCATGTCTGTGCCACAATGTTACTTTGAGGTGTATGTAATTAAATCATAAATGAAGATTTGGTGGTCTAAAAGTAAGAAAGGTCCAAATACCAGGAGCATAAAATTCTAATCTCAAAACTGTCGATATTCCTGTATGGCCTTAGACTTCTCATAAACTCTCTATTTCTCATTTCCTTCATTAACAAATAAAATATTTGGCTAGATACACCTCCTCTTATGTCCATGTGGACAATTCATTTACTTTTTTACTTATCCTGTTTATCTTAGCCAGATTTCCCTATACAAATCACATCTTTCCCTTATTTGTACAAATAATAAAAATTGAAAAGTGAGGACCGACGCTGTAGCATAGTGGGTAAAGCTGCTGCCTGCAGTTTTGGCATCCCATATGGGCACCGGTTCGAGTCCCAGCTGCTCCACTTCCCATCCAGCTCTCTGCTATGGCCTGGGAAAGCAGTAGAAGATGGCCCAAGTGCTTGGGCCCCTACACCCACGTGGGAGACCTGGAAGAAGCTCCTGGCTCCTGTCTTCAGATCAGCGCAGCTCCAGCCATTGCGGCCAATTGGGGAGTGTATCCTTGGATGCAAGACCTCTCTCTCTCTCTCTGCCTGTCTCTCCTCTCTGTGTGTAACTCTGACTTTCAAATAAATAAATAAATATTTTTAAGTCATCCTAAGAGAAGACTGAGCCTTAGTCTGGAAAATGTTACATTCTTTAAGTCTTATTTTCTTATAGTTACTCAGGTTTGCTCCCATATTCTCCCTGAACAGTGCTAACAGTCACTAGCCTCAGTCTCACTATAAACATGTGAGCATGTCCTTGGAATTTTTTTTTTACTTTATTTTTTTTTTTTGACAGGCAGAGTGGACAGTGAGAGAGAGAGAGAGAGACAGAGAGAAAGGTCTTCCTTTTGCCATTGGTTCACCCTCCAATGGCCGCCACGGCAGGGGCGCTGCAGTTGGCGCACCACGCTGATCCGATGTCGGGAGCCAGGTACTTATCCTGGTCTCCCATGGGGTGCAGGGCCCAAGTACTTGGGCCATCCTCCACTGCACTCCCTGGCCACAGCAGAAAGCTGGCCTGGAAGAGGGGCAACCAGGACAGAATCCGGCGCCCTGACCGGGACTAGAACCCGGTGTGCCGGCGCCACAAGGTGGAGGATTAGCCTAGTGAGCCGCCGTGCCGGCCTGTCCTTGGAATTTAGACAATGGATATAAGACTGGGTAGACTTGACATGTTAGGAAGGACATATATTATGGACTATAAGATCCATCTTAGTTTCAGAGAAGTCAAACAGACTATATCTAACAATGTGGTATGGTTCTTATTCACATAGAATCACATGTAATGTATTACCCATTATGGTAATTTAGTGACTTTAAAAATGCAAACTAAAAATAGCAATTAGTAAATTGTGTTTATTAAATGATGTGTTTTAGATTTACAAGTTATGAGGGCAATACATGAAACAATTATAACAAAAGAAGACCTGGAGAAAAATATAGATATAATACTCACAGAGACAGAAACACTGAGATTGTTTGACCTGCCAACAGTCATGATCTCTGTAGAATCGGATGAAGCTGAGGAAGTGAGGTATGTATGGTTCAACAGTCTATATTTCTTCCATGATTCAGATGCTCAGTCAGTGGTCTGTTCCTTATTTTTGTATGGATTCCTAGATGTACACTGAGGATGCATATACCCTGTGAGGTTATGTATAAATTTATAAATGTGTTCTGTGAAATTACATGGGAAGTGTTTATGTTGCATGTAAATTTTTCTAGTGGGATAGCCCCCAGCTTTACTACATTCTTTAGTAAGTTGGTGACTTTTAAGGGAAAAAGGAGAGACACTAGTCACCAAGTACAAAGTTATGGTTAGATAGGAAGAGTAAGTTGTGGCACAGTAAGATGACTATGGTTACTAGTAATGTGCATTTCAAGAAAACCAGATAAAGGATTTAGAATATTATGATCACAAAGAAAAGATAAATGTTTGAAGTGATATATATTCTATTTACTCTCATTTGATCACCACAAAAGGTATGCACATATCAAAGAACCACATTGTACCCCTAAATATGTACAATTCCTATTTTTCAATTAAAATTAAACTTAAAAATAATTTGTTCAATTTCTAAGTCAAAAGGAAACTTTCAAACCTCATTGTCAGCCTTGATTAATTTTTCTTTTATGCTTATATAAATTATTTTCACTTTAAAAAGGAAGGACTGGCATTTTTAAAATTTAAGATGGTAATATATGTTATAAGGAAATAAATTTATAATGTTACAGCAGATTTTAGATTTCTCTATTAATGAACATAAATATATTATTGTTTCTTGCTTCATGTATTTTGATAGTCTGTTAGATGACTACATAGTATTATTATGTCTTCTTAAAGAATTCTTTATTATTTTGTAATGCTCCTCTTTATCCCAGGTAAGTTTTCTTTCACTGAATTCTTTCCTGTCTGAAGTTTTTAAAAAAGATTTTATGCAGGAGCAAGGATAGCTGAATAGGGAAGGATTTACTGCTCTAGGCTAGGGGTAAATAGTAGAAAAAAATAGTGGAGGGAGAGTACATTTTCAGGGGAAATTTAATGGAATGAAGAGGTATGCCACAGACTGGTGTGGAAGGTGCTGATGTGCAGCATAAGCACAGACAAAACACATGACACCAGCAGCCAAGAGCCAGAGAAAGTGCAAGCTTTGGAGACTGAGGTGAGATAGGACTGCAGCAGCCCATGACAGTGCAGATGTAGCTGGAGGGAGAGCATGGGCTGATTCCGACCTGTAGCCCTGAGCAGAATAGGGTACCAGTGAACCCAGTGCAAAAAAAGGGGCAGGTTTCTCTGCTCATCCACTCCACAACAGTGCCTGGCAACTGGCTGGGAGAGGGCAGGCACCATTTTGGGCATAAGCAGCAACTGCAGAAACGCTTGTGCGTGGGCCCAATAGCTAGCCATCTTGTAAGCAGTATTGTGGCAGCAGCTTGTGTGCATGTACCCTACAACCAGTGGGAAGAAGCCAACATTCAGCCTATGGCTCTTGGGCATGCATGTAATTGAGAGATTCTACCAGAGGGAAAAATCTGTATTCCTATTGACTCTGAGTCTGACTGGGAGGATTAACAGGGGGTTTGGCACACACGAAGAACTGTGATGTGCCCCCACCCTCTCAACATATCTCAGGCTACCGGGCTCAAGATGCCTAGGTGGAGCACCAATAGGAAGCTGGCTCTAGGAACATCTCTGCCTCTCTGTGGATTGGACAGGCTAGCAGGGTAGAGTGAATCTTCTGTACCCTGTGACTGTGGGAGCCTTGTGTGTTGAGACTGGAGGAACTCTGTGACTGCGCAAGAGGGCACAGGGTGTAGCTGGGTCTCGGGGCAATCATTGTGTGCTGCTCCATACATTCAGAACTCCCTCATTGCCTGGGGTAGGACATTGCAATGGAATCTGTGCTCACACTGAGAATTTCACAGATCCTTTTTGTGGTTCATAAGGCAACACAGGTGAGCTAACACTTGGACATTGATTACCTAGAAAGAGAGGAGCTGAGGGTGTGATTACACCAATACAGGTGATCAGATCCTCCCCTTCTGCTAAAAAGCAGAAATCAACCATGCCCAACTTGGGTGTTACCCTGAATACTCACCCCACCCTGGAGTACTGACCAGAACTCCTTGGCCTAACACAGCACATCTCTGGGTATTCACTGAAAGAGCAGACATTCCACTAAGCCACAGAAGAATAGGTCATATATAAAAGCCATCAGAGGAAAAAAAAAACAACAAGTATTTCCACAAATATCTAAAAATAAACACAGAAATTCAAGAAACAAGAATAAGGAGACAACATGACCCCCCAAAGGAACACAACAACACTTCAAAATTACAATGTGAAGATGAAGAGATTCATGAAATGCTTACAATGGAATTTAAAAGATTTATCATAGGATTACTCAGAAGCAATGACAAGCAAATCCACGAGTTAAAGAAATCCATACATAACATGAATGAATATTTTTCCATGAAATTGAAATTATGCAGGGAAATCAAAATGAATATTAGAAATAAATAATTTAATATTTCATTTAAAAACATAGTGGAAAGCCTCAACCACAGACTTGGTCATGCAGAATAAATAATATCTGAGCTAGGAGACAAATCTTTGGAAAAAGAAAGGGACATCCGAGTACACAAGACACATAGAACTCCTTACAAACATGACCAGAATATATCTTTACTACAACACATTGTAGTCAAAGTTTTAACTGTAAAACATAAAAGATTCTAAAATGGGCACAAGAGAAATGCCAGATTACTTTCAGAGGATCTCTAATCAGACTCACAGCTAACTTCTCATCAGAAACACTACATGCTAGAAGAGAATGGAGAGACATAATCCAAGTCTTTAAAAAAAAACTGTTAACCCAAAATCTTATAATTTGAAAAGCTGTCATTTATGAATGAAGGTGAAATAAAGGTCTTCTATAATAAACAGAAATTGAAAGAATTTGTCACCACTCATCCAGCCTTACAAAAGATGCTTAAGAATGTGCTACACACAGAAACACAGAAAGATAATCATCATTATGGAAATACAAAGAAAACAATGGGAATATTTGCAGAAAAATAGCAGGGTCAAGTCATGATTTACCATTGGCAATCTTGAATGTAAATGACCTAAATTCTACAATTAAAAGATACACGCTGGCTGAATGGATTAAAAAACAAAAAATAAGAGTGAGAATAAGAGATGGAGGAGGAAGTGTGGGTGGGAGTGGGTGGGAAGGCAGAGTTGGTGGGAAGAATCACCATGTTCCCAAAGTTGTTATTATGAAATTTGTAACTGTAAAGCTGTAAAGTTCTGCATACATTCCTATGGACTTACTTCTAAGGGTACAATTTAGGAACTTGACATGGGACCCCAAATCCCATTAAGCTGGGTGTTAAAGATGTCATCTTAGGTGTTAAAGTGATCATATGTATAAGATTAAGTGTTAAACTGATCATATAGACATAATTAAGTGTTAAAGTGATCATATAAATAGGACTAAATGTCTGGTAGTAATAATAATAGAATTAAAAATGAGTGAATTCTCCAACATGGAAGCAGTCCATACAACAGACTCATAGAATGACAATCTCTTTAAGTAGCACTTTGACCTCAGAATCAGCCTGTAGGGCATTCTGGTCTGGCTGAAAAGCTTATGAGAGCATTTCAGGCATGGAAAGCCAAGACACCATGGCAAAAAGTGTCCTATGTAAGTGAGACCTCAGTGGAAAGAAGTGGTCATCAAAGAAGGATGTACTTTTCTCTGAGTGGAGAAGAGAACTTGCACTTTGCGTATGGCCTTGTATAAATACTGAAGGATATTGTGGATTCAAAAGGCTTCCATAGCCTAGGCAGCTCATGTGAAGAGCCTTGTGTGATCACTGATGTCATACACAAGAGTGTTAATTGTTAACAACAGGAGTCACTGTGCACTAATTTCCCATGCAGGTATTCTGTCCTAAAAGAGTTGTATTGTGGGAGTTAATAGTAAAACTTGAACTTCTTCTGAAAGATTTAATACATTTTATTGTATTAAGTGGAGGATGATCTTTTGTCTCACAAGTTACAGTTATGTCTAAGTGCTCACAAAAGATATATCATTCTTGTATTCTTCTTTAAAGTTAATTAAGTTTCTCAAAAAAGATTGCTTAAAAAGAAGTGAAAGCAACTTCAAGATGCAATGACTTTGAACAGCCCTTGTCTGGACTGTTGAGGGACATTTTTTTCATACAATTTGTTGAACTCTTTACTTAGCAGAGTTAATCTTCTATGTATAAAGTTAATTGAAATAGATCCTAGTAAAAAAATAAGACTGGGAATAGGGAAGGGAGGAGGAAGAGGCATGAGAGTGTGTGTGTGTGTGGTGGGAAGAATCACTATGTTCCTAAAGTTGTATTGATGAAATGCATGAAGTTTGTATTCCTTAAGTAGGAGGTATCTTTGGGGAAAAAATACCCATCTATTTGCTGCTTGCAAGAAACACATCTCACCAACAAAGATACACACAGGTTGAAAGTGAAAGGATGGAAAAAGATACTCCGTGTTGATAGAAAGCAGAAATGAGCAGGTATAGCCATTCTAACATCAGACAAAATAGACTTTAACACAAAAAACTGTTAAAAAAGACAAAGGAAGGCACCATGTAATGATTAAGGGATCAAACTGAATAGGAAGATGTGACTATAATAAATGTTTATGCACAAAACCACAGGATGCCTTGCTATTTAAGACAAATGTTAATAGATCTAAAGGGAGAGATAACACTCCAAGACAATAGTAATGGGGGACTTCAACACCCCACTGTCATCAGTGGACAGATCAACTAGACAGAAAATCAACAAAGAAATAATAGAGCTAATCTACATTATGGACCAAGTGGACCTAACTGATAGCTATAGAACCTTTCATCCCACAGTTGAAGAATATACATTGATTTTATGAGTGCATAGAATATTCTCTAGGATAGACCATAAGGCAGACCATAAAGCAAGTCTCAGCAAATTCAAAAAAAATTGAAATCATATCATTCATCTTTTCTGACCACAATGAAATGAAGCTGAAAATTAAAACTGAAGAATCTCAAGAACTTATGCAAACAGATGGAATCTGAACAACATGCTCCTAAATTAACAGTGAGTCATAGAAGAAATCAAAAAAGATATCAAAAACTTTTTTGGAAATGAATGAAGGTGACAATATAACATATCAAAACTTATGGGATACAGCAAAAAAGTGTAAAGAAGAAGGCTATAGCAATTGCTGCCTACATCAAGAAATCAGAAAGGCACCAAATAAATTTACTGTTAATGCATCTCAAAGACCTAGGAAAAAAACCAAAATTGGTAGGAGAAAAGAAATAATTGGGGCCAGTGCCATGGCTCACTTGGTTAATCCTCTGCTTGCGGCACCAGCATCCCATATGGGCGCCGGGTTCTAGTCCCAGCTGCTCCTCTTCCAGTCCAGCTCTTTGGTGTGGCCTGGGAAGGCAGTGGAGGATGGCCCAAGTGCTTGGACCCCTGCACCCGCATGGGAGACCAGGAAGAAGAACCTGGCTCCTGGCTTTGGATCAGCACAATGTTGGCTGTAGTGACAATTTGGGGAGTGAACCAACAGAAGGAAGACCTTTCTCTCTGTCTTTCTCTTTCTCACTGTCTATAACTCCACCTGTCAAATAAATTAAAAAAAGAAATAATTGAAATTATAGAAGAAACAAACAAAATTGAGACCAAAAATAAAGATTAAATGAAGAATTGGTTTTTAGAAAAAATAAACACAATTGATAGAACATTGGCCCAACTAATAAAAAAAGAGAGAAAAAACACAAATCAATAGAATCAAAGATGAAAAACAAAATGTAGCAACAGATACTACAAAAATAAAAAGAATCATCAGGAAATACTACAAAGAACTATATGCCAACAAATTGGAAAATCTAGAAGAAATGGATAGATTCTTGGACAAATACAATCTACAGAAATTGAGTTTTGAAGACATAGAAAACCTAAATAGACCAATAACCAATATGGAATTTGAATCAGTAATAAAGACCCAACAGAAAAAAGCCCAGGACTGGAATGCTTCACTTTTGAATTCTACCAGACATTTAAAAAATATCTAATCACACATTCTTTTCAAGTTGTTCAAAACAATTGAAAAGGAGGGAGTCTTCCTAAACTCCTTCTATGAAGACAGCATAACCCTAATTCATAAACCAGGAAAAGAAACAATAGAGAAAGAGAATTATAGACTAATATCCTTGATGAACATGAGTGTAAAAATCCTCAACAAAATACTAGCTAAGTGAATCCAACAATACATCAGAAAGATCATTCACCCTAACCAAGAGAAATTTACCCCTGTTGTGCAGGGATGGTTCAATATTCACAAATCAATAAATATGTGATACATCACATTAACAAACTGAAGAACAAAAACTGTATGATTCTCTCAATAGATGCAGAGAAAGCATTTGATAAAATGCAACAACCTTTTGTGATGAAAATCTTAAGCAAATAGGGTATAGAAGGACCATTCCTCAACACAATCAGGCAATCTATGACAAAACCACATACAACATCTTATTTAATGTGGAAAAGTTGGAAGGATTCCCACCAAGATCCAGAACCAGATAAGGATGCCCACTCTCACAATTGCTAGTCAATATAGTCTTGGAAGTTTTAGCCATTGGACAAGAAAAAAAAATCAGAGGGATACAAATTGCAATAGAGGAAATCAAACTTAACCCTGTTTACAGATGACATGATTCTATATATAGGGGAACCAAAAGACTGCACCAAGAGACTAATGGAAGAGTTTGGTAAAGTGGCAGGATCTAAAATTAACACAAAAATCAATAGCCTTTGTATACACAGACTGCCAAGGCTGAGAAAGAACTACTTTCCCACTCACAATAGCTACAAAAACTATTAAATACCCTGGAATAATTTTACCAAGGAAGTCAAGGACCTCTACAGTGAAAATTTCAAAAAATCAAAGAAAGAAATACAATAAGACAAAAAAAATGGAAAAATCTTCCATTTTCATGGATTGGAAGAATTAATATCAAAATGTCCTTACTATCAGATTCAATGTAATCCCAACCAAAATACCAATGACATTCTCCTCGGATCTAGAAAAAAATGATGCTAAAATTCATGTGGAAACACAAGAGACCTTGAATAGCTAAAGCAGTCTTATATAACAAAAACAAAGCTGTGGGTCTGGCACTGTGGCATAGTAGGTAATGCCAATTCTTGCAGTTCTAGTATCCCATATAGGTACCAGTGCAGGTCCTGGATGCTCTACCACCTATCCAGCTCTCTGCTATGGCCTGAAGAGCAGAAGACAGCTCAAGTCCTCAGACCCCTGTGCCTACCCTGGAGACCCTGAAGAAACTCCTGACTCCTGGCTTTGGATTGGCTCAGCTCTGGCCATTGTGGCCATTTGGGGAGTGAACCAACAGGTGAAAGATTTCTCTCTCTGTCTCTGCCTCTCTGTATCTCTGCCTTTCAAATAAAATAATTATCTTTAAAAAAAGCAAAACTGGAGACATCACAATGCCAGATTTCAAGACATATTACAGGCAGTTTGATACTGACAAAAATTACACATGTAGACCAATGGAACAGAATAGAAACTGCAAATGAGTCTGCATGTCCACAACCAAGTTGTCTTTGACAAAGGAGCTAAAATCAACTCCTGGAGCAAGGATAATCTTTTCAACAAATTGTGCTGGGGAAACTGGACCTCTGCCTGCAGAAGTATGAATCAAGAACCTTCCCTTATACCTTACACAAAAATCCACAGCACTGTGATGTAGCAAGTAAAGCCACTGCCTGTATTGCTGGCATCCCATATGGGTGCCAGTTTGTGTCCCATCTGCTCCACTTCCAATTCAGCTCTCTGCTATGGCCTGGGAAAGCAGTAGAAGTTTTCCCAAGACCTTGGGCCCCTGCATCCATGTGGGAGATCCAGAGGAATCTCCTGGCTCCTGGCTTTGGAGCAGCACAGCTCCAGCCATTGTGGCCATCTGTGGAGTGAACAAGCAAGTGAAAGACTCTTCTCTCTCTCTCTCTCTCTTTCTCTGTCTCTCTCTCTCTCTGGCCCTGCCTCTCTGTATCTCTATCTTTCAAATAAAATAAATAAATCTTTAATTGATCAAAGACTTAAATCTATGACCAGATACAATCAAATTACTAGAGAACCTTAGGGACACCCTGTAAGACATTGACATAGGCAATGACTTCTTGGAATAGATCCCAGAAACACAATCAAAGCCAAAATTGACAGATGGGTTACATCAAGCCAAGAAGCTTCTCCACTGCAAAAGAAACACCCAGAAAAGTGAAAAGGAAGCCAACAGAATGGGAGAAAATATTTGCAAACTACTCAACTGAAAAAGGATTAACATAAAGAATCTATAAAGAGTTCAAGAAATTTAAGAACAAAACAAATAACCCAGTTAAGAAATGGACAAATGATTTGAACAGGCATTTTCCAAAAGAGAAAATTCAAATGACCAATAAAAACATGAAAAATGGGCAGGATCACTAGCCATCAGTGAAATGCAAATCAAAACCACAATGAGGTTTCATATCACCCCTCTTAGAATGGCTTTCATACAGAAATCAACAAACAATAAATGCTGAGGAGAATATGGAGGAAAAGTTACCCTAATCTGTTGATAGGAATGTAATCTGTTTCAGCCATTGTGAAAGACAATGAAATTGCCTCAGAAATCTGAAAATAGATCTACCATATGACCAAGAAATCCCATTCCTGGGAATTTATGTAAGCGATATGAAAACAGTATATGAAAGGTTATCTGTATCCCCATGTTCATTGTACCTCAGTTCACAATAGCTAAGATATGCAATCAACTCAGATGCCCATTAACCTATGACTGGCTTATGAAATTATGGTGTATATACCCTATGGAATACTGCACAGCTATAAAGCAAAATGAAATCCTGTCTTTTGCAACAGTGAATGCAACTGGAAATCATTGTACTTAGTGAAATAAGTCAGTTCCAAAAGACAGTTACCATATATTTTCCTTGATCTGTGGTAACTAATAGAGTACCTAAAATGTAAAGCATTGGACGGAATTGACATTTTGATATTCCATGATTGTTTACAACCTTTATCGCTACTGTTGAAGAAAAGTAATTTTTTTTTTGACAGGCAGAGTGGACAGTGAGAGAGAGAGACAGAAAGAAAGGTCTTCCTTTTGCCGTTGGTTCACCCTCCAATGGCCGCCACGGCCGGCGCACCGCGCTAATCCGATGGCAGGAGCCAGGTGCTTCTCCTGGTCTCCCATGGGGTGCAGGGCCCAAGCACTTGGGCCATCCTCCACTGCACTCCTGGGGCATAGCAGAGAGCTGGCCGGGAAGAGGGGCAACCGGGACAGAATCTGGCGCCCCGACCGGGACTAGAACCCGGTGTGCCAGCGCCGCTAGGTGGAGGATTAGCCTAGTGAGCCACGGCGCCGGCCGTAATTTTTTCTTCATACTATTTGTTGAACTCTTTACTTTGTGTAGTGTTAACCTTATGAGTATAAAGTAAACTGAAAATAGATCTTTTTAAAAATTAAGAGTGGGAAAAGGAGAGGAAAGAGGAAGAGGGATGGGAGTGTGGGCAGCGTAGGGGTGTAGGGTGGGCAGTATCATTGTGTTCCTAAATCTGTATATATGAAATACATGAAATTTGTATACCTTAAATAAACTTTTAAAAAGAGGGAAAAAACAAAGATTTTCTTATTAATTGATTCAAAAGGCAGAGTGAGAGACAGAGACAGAAATTGAGAGATCTTCCATCCACTGGTCCACTCCCCAAATGGTTATGACAACTAGAGCCAGACCAGTCAGAAACCAGAAGCAGGAACTCCATCTGGGCCTCCCATATAGGTGCCCAGAACTCAAGTACCTGAGCCATTATCTGCTGCTTGTCAGACCCATTCTCACCGATTGGAACATATGCAGAGTACCTGGGACTCAAACCAGGCACTCCAATATAGGTTGTGGGCATTTCAAGCAATGGCTTAATCTGTTGTGTCACAATGCCTGCCCTTTCTGCCCGATATAACTACTACAAATAGATTATTAATACAGTTATACATATGATTTTGTCTCAAATACTATTTGAATATGACTCATAGTACTAAAAAGCCAATCACCAGTATATTTTAAGGTATTGTCCCTACCCAAAATATAAATTATTATAGAGTTATTTGAACTATGAAATATAGTACAGTTAGATCATGAATAACAGGCCCTTAAAAGCTCATGAGAAATAAGGGGGTGCTCCTAGGGTTGAAAAAAGGAGAGGGAATGGGAAAGGAGAAAAACAACAAAAGGATACATAATGCATCTCAAATCAGAGGATGAGAGATTCTGGAAACAAATGTTAATATTAGCCCATGAACCTAGAGACCAATGATCAGTTTTGGGTCATCCTCAAATAAAAGCTGAAAGACTCTTGTATTAATCCAAAGCTCTCAAAAGAAGTTCAATTATCTTTAGTTGTCCTTGATCAGAAGGGTATCCTGATGATAGCATCAGAAGCAAATACAGGGGCCGGGGTTGTGGCACTGTGGGTTAAGCTGCTGCCTGCAATGCTGGCATCCCATATGTGCACCAGTTCAAGTCCTGCCTGCTTCTCTTCTGATCCCTGCTAATGTGCCTGGGAAATCAGCAGAAAATGGTCCAAATACTTGAGCCCCTTCCCCCATAGGGGAGACCTGGATGGAGTCATTGTAAATAAGAATAAACAGAAATAATAAACACTGGATCTAGACCATGAAGACTATGTTAAATGATATTATTAGATATAGGATGTAAAATATGTGTGAAATGTTTAAACAAAACTATCAGAGGGTGATCTTTGGCCTAGCAATTGAAATGCTGGATTCAATGCCTAGATGTACTCTTGACCCCAGCTTCCTGCTAATGTGGAGCCTGGGAGTCAGTAATAGTGGTAGCTCCCAACTTCACTACAGGTATCTGAAAAGTGAACCCACAAGTGGAGAGCTCTTTCTATCCCTGTTTCACTGCTTCTCAAAAAAGCCTTTTTAAATGTTCATGGAAAAATTGAACTGTAAGATATGCTTTTAAAATAATAGAAAATATACTATCAAAATAATAACTCATATCTGGAAAATATCTAAATAGGACTTTAAAATAATGCATATTTATGCAATTATTGAAAATAAAAATAAATGATGATTTAACATTATGTTAGACATTAAAATGGAGATTTAATGAGTTAGAAAAAAGGTCTGGATAAATTATACAAAATGAAGCTTGGAAACAAAAATGGGCTATAAGGTATGAAAGAGAATTAAAAATATGTTGACAATAGAATAATGTTATAACACATTATATTATTTATTTAAAAAGTATAGAAATGGAATTACAAGATTATTTTATTTTATTTTGAAATATATATATAGTTTTTTCATAATGCATTTCAGGAACATTTCCAGGACCCCTTATGTGCATAGATTTCAAGTTTTTTGCACCAAAATAAACTTACCTTTTAATTCAGTTTTCCACAAACTTTCTGAAGTACCTTCATATATTCAGAGTTTCAAAGGTACAGAATAGTAAGAATGGAGGCAACATACTAATCTGGGCAAACACTTTCCCAAATTATTTTTTTATTTTTTATTTATTTATTTATTTTTTATTTTTTGACAGGCAGAGTGGACAGTGAGAGAGAGAGACAGAGAGAAAGGTCTTCCTTTTGCCGTTGGTTCACCCTCCAATGGCCGCCGCGGCCGGCGCACCGCGCTGATCCATTGGCAGGAGCCAGGAGCCAGGTGCTTTTTCTGGTCTCCCATGGGGTGCAGGGCCCAAGCACCTGGGCCATCCTCCACTGCACTCCCTGGCCACAGCAGAGAGCTGGCCTGGAAGAGGGGCAACCGGGACAGAATCCGGCGCCCCGACCGGGACTAGAACCCGGTGTGCCGGTGCCGCTAGGTGGAGGATTAGCCTAGTGAGCCGCGGCGCCGGCCTACTTTCCCAAATTATTAAAGACATCATTCCACAGGAATAGGAAAAAATAAAAAGAAGTGCATAAAGCATAAATTTACCCAAGTGCACTGTGCTGGCATTCCAGAATACAAAATATAAAGAGACAATTTTAAAAATTGGAGAAAAGATATAGGACAAAATCACTCAAAGACAAACAAACTAATATTATTAGGGATAAAAGTCATTTGTGATAAGAGAAAGTTGTAATAATTACAAATGTGAATATTATCAATAAAATAGCTTTAAAATATATGAAGTGAAAATGTGAAAATTTATAAATATCTTTTAAAATAGAGGATTTAATGACACCCATCTTAATTAGTAATAGGTAAACCAGGGAGCAAATTAATAACCATAAAGAAAATTTGAACAAAAAAGTTAATGGTCATATACAGACCTTTGTACTCAATCATTAGAGAACATATTCTGTTCAAACAAACATGGAGTACTTCTAAAAATCATCTATGCACACAGCAATCAAGCAAGATCACAAAAATTTCAAAGAAATAAAATCATACTCAATAAATTCTCTGATCGCAAAGCAATGAAGTTAACAATTACCAACATAAATCTCAACTAAAACAAATACACATTTGGAAATTAAAAACATTTCTAAATTTTCCACGGATCAAAAAAATGATAATGGAAATTTAAAAGATAATTTTAGCTGAACAATTACAAAAATAATATTTCACAAAAGTAGTACTATGAAAGAATGTATAACTTTAAATGTTTATATCAAGGTTCATAAAAAGCTTTGTGGAAGTAGTACTAGCATACTATTAGGAAGTATTGAAAGCAATAGGAGTATTTGTAGGTATAGTTTAGATGAGTTCTTTGGAGGTTATTTAATACTGTCTCTTTCTCAAGATTTTTTAAAATCTAATCTCAGTTAATAAAAGTAATTTAAAGGAAAGGAGTAATATAAAATGTGATATTGTAATAATAGCAATTATTAATGAGTGGGTACATTTTATTGTTATAGGAAGAAAAACAAGAATTATGAAATGCTTTGTAGAAATAGACTAGGCAATGACTTATATGTTGAAAGGATGATGCAGACTTTCAATGGAGCACCAAAGAATAAAGACGTTCAATGTGATAAAATTGTAATGGAAGACAAAGGTAATGTTAATTTGTTTCATAAGCTATCATATATTAGTATTTGTTATGCTGTCTGTCAATCAACACATGTTTAAATAGATAAAGCAAAAATAGAAATAATTGTCTATTTTAATCTACCTACCCGGAATACTGATATAAAACACTTGTTTGGTTTTGACAAGTTCAGAACTCTTGTAAGTCAGTAAACATATGACATTCCTGGGCCGGTGGCACGGCTCAATAGGCTAATCCTCCACCTGCAGCACCGGCACACCAGGTTCTAGTCCTGGTCGGGGTGCCAGATTCTGTCCTGGTTGCCCCTCTTCCAGGCCAGCTCTCTGCTGTGGCCAGGGAGTGCAGTGGAGGATGGCCCAAGTGCTTGGGCCCTGCACCCCATGGGAGACCAGGAGAAGCACCTGGCTCGTGGCTTCTGATCAGCTCAATGCGCCGGCCGTGGCGGCCATTGGAGGGTGAACCAACGGCAAAAGGAAGACCTTTCTCTCTGTCTCTCTCTCTCTCTCACTGTCCACTCTGCCTGTCAAAAAAAAAAAAAAAATTTTTAAAAAAGACATTCCTGGAAAACATTTTAAGGAAAATGAGCAACTTATTGTTACTTGAGACAAGAGAATACAATAGGGTCAAATAAGAGACATGCTGAAAGCCTAGAATGGAAAACTAAGGAGTGTTTCTTTGGGAAATTAGTGTATTGAAACTATGCTGCACATACAGGAGAGTTTAAAATGTCACATGCATGCCTAGACAGGATATGTGATCAGAAAAGGGCTAAAAATACCCTAAGTTTTCACCTCTGACTGATCTCTAGGTTCAGTACACACAGGAAGAAAAGGCCAAGGCACAGTTTTAAGTATCCTAGCTAAGTATTGAAGGAACACCCAGCATAGAGCCAATCTGCAAAGACTGGGAAGTTAACATCCAGTTTCTCAGCAGAAATTATTGTGTACAAAAGTCATTGCAATGACATATAAGCAACTGTCAAGCATTCTATCTCCTTTAAAAGTGAAGGAGACATCAGAGTATTTTCAGATTATCAAAACCTAAGGAAATTCATTGCTAGTAGAACTGCTTCACCAAAAATACTACAGGGAGTCCTCTAAACGGACATGAAAAGACACTAGACAATAACTGGAAGCCATATAAAGAAATATGTAACTACATAGGCAAATACAAAAGTCAATACTGTTGTAATTTTGTTTTGTAATACGTTTTTTGAAATATGATTTAAAAGCAATATATAGGCTGGCGCCGTGGCTCAATAGGCTAATCCTCCGCCTTGCGGCGCCGGCACACCAGGTTCTAGTCCCGGTTGGGGCGCTGGATTCTGTCCCGGTTGCCCCTCTTCCATGCCAGCTCTCTGCTGTGGCCCAGGAAGGCAGTGGAGGATGGCCCAAGTGCTTGGGCCTTGCACCCCATGGGAGACCAGGATAAGTACCTGGTTCCTGCCTTTGGATCAGTGTGGTGTACCGGCCGCAGTGCGCCAGCCGTGGCGGCCATTGGAGGGTGAACCAACGGCAAAAGGAAGACCTTTCTCTCTGTCTCTCTCTCTCTCTCACTA
The DNA here is from genome assembly GCF_051225735.1 of Oryctolagus cuniculus. Lineage (NCBI taxonomy): Eukaryota > Metazoa > Chordata > Mammalia > Lagomorpha > Leporidae > Oryctolagus > Oryctolagus cuniculus. The sequence continues at coordinate 106,292,774 of NC_142873.1, forward strand.
TCCACTCTGCCTGTCAAAAATAAAAAAATAAAAACATAAAAAAAATAAATAAAAGCAATATATAAAGGGCCAGCACTGTGGCATAGCAGGTAAAGCTGCCATCTGCAGTACCAGTATCCCATATGTGTACAATTTCGAGTCCCGGCTGCTCCACTTCAGATCCAGCTCTCTGCTGTGGCCTGGGAAAGTGGTAGAAGATGGCCCAAGTCCTTGGGCCCCTGCAACCACGTGGGAGACCCAGAAGAAACTCCTGGCTCCTGGCTTCAGATTGGCACAGCTCCAGCCTTTGTGGTCATTTGGGTAGTGAACTAGTGGATGGAAGATCTCTCTCCCTCTGGCTCGCTCTCTCTCTCTGGCTCTGCCTCTATAACTCTGCCTTTCAAATAAATAAATAAATCTTTAAAAAAAGCAATATACAAAAAAACTAATTATAAGGTATACAATGTATAAAAATTTTTCAAAGTAGATGCAACAGTATTGTATAGGAACAGTTTTTTTAATACTATTGAAATAAGGTGCTATTACTTCAAAAAATTATAATTTTAAGAAGTGAATTGTAATCCCCCAAGGTAACTACTAAAGACATGACTAAGACGTTATACAAAAGATAATTAACAGAGTGGCACACCACAAAAAGATCATTTAGATACAAAAGAAAGCAGTAATGGAGAAACTAAGGAACAAAGAAGATACAAGACATAAAAAAACAAAAACAGCAAAATGCCAGAAATAAGTCCTTCTCTATCAGTAATTAAATATAAATGGATTATACTCTCCAATTAAAAGGTAGAGATTGAAAGAATAGATGTGAAGCAAAACATGATACAACTGTGTATGGCTTTCAAAAGATTCATTTTAGATCCAGTGATGCAAATATGCGTGAAAGAATGCAAATACTAAGCAAAAGAAAGCTGACGTGGCTGTACTACTATCATACAAGATGGACTTTGCAAAAATTGTTACAAGAGATAAAGAACATTTTACAGGCACATTAACAAAATATTTGAACTATAAAGAAGATATAACAGTTATAAACACACCTAAAAACAGAGCCCCTAAACATATGAAGTAAAAATAGATTTGAAGGACAAAATAGATAATTCTATAATAAAAGATGAGATCTCAATATGTCACTTCCAATCATGTACAGAATAACCATATTGAAAATGAAAAGGAAAATGTGGTATTTGACTAACAATATAAACCAACTAGATCTAACAAACCATATGCAGAACAATACACCCCAAAACAGAATCTACATTTTTATCAAGTTCAGATGGAAATTTTCTAGGATAGACTATTTTAGGACACAAAACAAGAATTGATAAAGTTATAAATAGTGAAGTTACGCAAGGAGTCTTTTCTGACCATTGTGTAGTCTAACATACATTAAAAAAGGAATTGTAGACAATTCACAAAATCAAGCAATATATGTCAAAGAAGAAAGTGCAAAGGAAATTAGAAAATACTTTGGACAAGTAAGAATGAAAATACAACATACCAAAATTTGTGAAGTGCATTGAAAATGCTTAGTGGGAAATTTATTCCTGTAGATACATTTAAAAAGAAGAAAGATATCAAAACAATGACCTAACTTTATACTTTAAGTTAAGAAGATCTAAATAAGATCACACTAAATAAGATTACATTAAATTCAAAGCTGGCAGAAGGAAGTAAATAAAAAGTAGATCAGAGATAAGCAAAATAGAGAATAGGTAAACAAAAGAGAAAATCAACAAAACCAAAAAGTAATGTTCTGAAAAGATTGACAGAATTGACACAACTTTTACTAGATTGACTAAGGAAAAATATTAGAAGACTCAAATTGTTAAAATTAAAAGTGGGACTACTGAACTTACAGAAATAAAATGGATTATAAGGAAATATAATAAACAATCTATGCCAACAAAATTAAGAAAATAAATGAAATGGAAAAACCCCCAGAAACATAAACTGCCAAAACTGATTCAATAAGAAATAGTAAATCTGAACAAACTCTTAAGTAAAGAGACTGAAACAGTAACCATAAACTTCCCATTAAAGAAAATTCCAGGACCAGAGGGTTACATCGGTGAATTCTACTAGCCACTTAAAGAATTACCATTAATCCTTTCCTCAAAACTCTTTCAGAAATGGAAGATAAGGGAACACTTCCAAACTCATGAGGCAACTGTTATTCCAATGTCAAAAATCTGACAAAGACATCACATTAAACAAATCTATGGAGCAATATCCTTTATGATTATGAATGCAGAAACAATACACTAATAAACTGAATCCAGCATATTAAAATGGATTACACACTATGATCAAGTGGGGTTATCTCAGTGATGCAAAAGTGAATCAGCATATGGAAATGAATCATTATCATAGAACATCATTATAGAACATTATTATTATAAAACATTATAGAACATTATTTTAGAACATTAATAGAATAAAGAAAAAAATCACAAAACTATCTCAATTGAAGCAAAAAAAAAAAGTCATTTGGCAAAGTCTCATAATAAAAGCACTTGACAGACTACAAATAGAAGGAAATTGCTTTAACCTGAAATAGGACATTTATGAAAAACCTGCCACTGACATTATACTCAGTTACTGGAAACTCTGGGTGTGTGTGGTGGAGGTGGAAAGATGTTGGTCAAAGGGTAAAAATTTCCAATTGTAAGAAAAATAGGGGGCTGGTGCTGTGGCATAGCATGTAAAAGCCGGGCTGTGATGGCATCCCATGTGGGCTCCAGTTCGCGTTCCAGCTGCTCCACTTCCAATTCAGCTGTCTGCGAATATGCCCGGGAAAGCAGTAGAAGATGCCCCAAGTACATGGGCCCCTACATCCATGTGGGAGACATGGAAGAATTTCCTGTCTCCTGGCTTGGGTCTGGCCCAGCCCTTGCTGTTGCAGCCATTTGGGGATTGAACCAGCAGATGGAAGATCTCTCTCTCTGCACCCAACCCCGCCACTGTAACTCTGCCTTGCAAATAAATATATATTTAAAATTATTATTTGAAGATAAATAACATTGCTATTTATGTTTAGTCATCACAGTTATATTTCATGATTTGAATATGTTTACTATCCTACACAAAAAATTTTGAGAAGATAATAACCATATTACTTTATAAGTTTCCTGAGAACAGTCTATCATTTTCCCAATAAGAGCAATCTTTTCATATGATAGGTAAATAGGAAATTTTACTTTATAAAAATGGAAACATATTCTTGCAAATAAACTGATCTTTAGAATATAACATGCTATATGTTAGATGTAAGGAAAAGAATATAAATATTTTGTTATAGCATGGTTGTCCAGGTCCGTATTTCACCAAAGCATCCCAATCATGGCAACTGATGAGATTATTTTGCACCAGATCATGGTAGAGGGAGGTTAGTGTGGAACTCATGGTGAGGAGAATTTGGAATTGTCCCTTAAGCACTATGATATTTGTAGGTACGGTAGTGTAATGACTAAGGATTTCTTGAGGTGTCCCTCTGATTTATTTCTTTGTTCTCTGTGTCTAATTAAAAGTAATAGTAGGGGCTGACACTGTGATGCAGCAGTGCCAGCATCCCATATGGGTGCCAGTTCAAGTCCCGGCTGCTCTGATCCAGCTCTGTGCTATAGCCTGGGAAAGCAGTGTAAAATGGCCCAAATCCTTGTGTTTCTGCAGCTACCTGGGAGACCCAGAAGAAGCTCCTGGCTCCTGGCTTTGAATTGGTGCAGCACTGGCCATTGAGGCTAATTAGGGAGTGAATCAGCTGAGGAAAGACCTCTCTCTCTCTCTCTCTCTCTCTCTCTCTCTCTGCCTCTCCTTTTCTCTGTGTAACTCTGACTTTCAAATAAATAAACAAATCTTTAAAAAAATAAAAGACAATAGTATATGTTGTTAATAGACAGTGTATCCTATTTTCTTGAATTTTGATATCACTATGTATGAAGCTAAAATATTGGAATCTAGCTTAAAATACTTTGTACCTTTCTTTTTCTTTATTTAGGTATAATGTCCACTGCCTGGGATTTGTATGATTCCTATAATGCTCTGGAACTTTCAACTTCAGCAGCAAAACGACCTGCCATTGAATCAGCTAGCAAAGCAAGTGTTCTTTCTAAAGACCGGGACCAAAGATTGTCAGGGAATACTGTGGAAAGAAGTAAGGTTTCATTTAATTCAGGTTTTTTGCAATATGTTTTCATATAACATTTCAAATTCTTTTTTAGCAGTTACAATATTTTGTTTCTGATTGAACAAGAACATTACAACTTTTACTCAGAAATAGGACTGCTACTCTCTCACACTGTCATGGACTCTGAATAGAAAAAAAAAAACATTTTTTTCCAAAGATTCTGTCTTTGTCTAGTGTTTTGTTTCATGTTCTTCAGCTTTCTTTCATACATGTGAGTTCTATCATTTACTCTCGACACTCCCCCCAATAGATTCGATAACTTAAAAAAAGAAAGATTGTGGGTTAGCTACATTACCACTTAAAAGGAAGATGCATTAACACCACTGACTCAACTGGAGAAAATTTTACCTTCACAGGGGACTTTAAGCAATGTCTGATGACATTTTTGGTTGTCATGACTATAAGAGAGTCTATCCAGGGATACTGCTAAAATTCTTTTCAAAACTCAGGGCACTCCCCACAACAAAGAATTAACCCAACCAAAATGTCAATACTACCATTATTAAGAAACTGCATTACAACTTGGCTTTTAGTATTCTGTGTTCTAAGATAAAATATTGTAGTTAAAATCAACATAAAATTATATCTTTCTAGATATACTTACAATAAGGACAAAGTTTACTAAGTCCAAGTTACAAGAAGTTTAAATTTCACTTTTGAATATTTTGACTTCAGATTCATTACATGTACTCCATTCCTATTAAAGCCATTGACCCCCCAAATCAAAACAAAACGAAAATAAAAAACCCTTAGTTTCAAAGTCTCAAAAGAAATATAAATTTTAGTTTGTATTTTATTTTTTGTGTGCATAGTGTGTTTTCAAAAACAAAAAGAATTTATTGATATACTTTATTTTAGTATTATGTCCACTAAAGGGCATAGGAAAAAAACAGACTTAGAATTTAGTGAGAAAATAAAAACTACAAATAGAGCTCAGTGATCAGGTTGTTAGATTGTTTATTAAGACTGTGCCTAACCTTTTAAGAAACTACCAAACTATCTTCCAAATTGGTTGGGCCTTATGCTTTCTACTTTGGAAAACTATTAATTATTGATTCGATTTCTTTAAGGTTTATCCAGATTATCTATTTCTCCTTATGTGAGTTTTGATAGTTTGTGTCTTTCAACAAATTGTTCCATTTCATCTTTTATAAAACTTACAGGCAGAAAGTTGTTCACATTATTCCATTATTCTTTTAGACCCATGGAATCAGTAGTAAGATTACTTCTTCCATTCCTCATTCTGACGATTCATATATTTTCTCTTCTCCTCCCCCTTTTTTGTTACAGAGGCAGAGAGAGGGAGGGAAAGAGAGGAGGGCTAGAGAGCAAGAGACCAAGCTCCCATATTCTGATTTATTTCTCAAATGTGTGCAATAACTGGGGCTGGAGCCAGAAACCAAGAACTTTATATATGTCTCCCCTGTGGGTGGCAGGGTCTCAACCACTTAAGCAATCATCTGCTAGCTCTCGGGGCTTATATTGGCAAGAAGTAAGCAGGGTGCTAGAATGAGGTACCAAACCCACATACTGTGATACAGGTCACAAATCATCTTGGCCAGCTTAACTGCTAGGCCAGATGCCCACCTGTTTTTTCTTTCTTTCTTGGTTAGTTTGGCTAAAGATTATGAATTTTATTAATATTTTCAAAGAACCAATTTTTGACATCAGTGATTTTTTTCCCTAGTGATTCCCTGTTTTCAATTTAATTGATTTCTGCTCTAATTTTTTTTTCTGTTTGATTTTAGGCTTACATTGTTTTTCTTCCGTACTGTACTAAAATGCTTATATGGCTGATTTATATCTTTCTTCTCTTCTAATATATGCATTCAGTGCTATACATTCCTCTCCAAGAATTGTCTTTGGTACATGCCACAAATTTTGATAAGTTGTGCCTGGTGAAGTCTTGGTTCACATTTGGCCTTTGTGGCATGGGTGGGGATATACTTTGTTTGCTTGTTTGTTTCTATGGTATTTGGTTGGAACACAGTGGTTCCAACTTTTATTCCTTCTTCCCTCTCTCCCTCCTCCCCTCTGTCCCTCCCTCTTTCCCTTCTTTCTTTCCTCTTTCCTGCCTGTCTGTCTGCCTTCCTTTCTCCCTTTGTTTCCTGCTCCTTTCCGGGATCCCTTGGCTAGAGAAAGGAGGCTTCTTTGGGATTTAGTTTTCTTTTTCGTCCTTGCTCATTAGTGTTTCCAGGTTGCTGGCTTCTTCAGCTCTATGACTAGAACACATGAGACAAAAGAAAACCCACAAGATCCCAGTGCGTGGCACAGGGGTTAAGCTGCTACTTGTGACCCCAGCATCCTACATCAGAGTCCAATTCAAGTCCCAGATACTCCCTGCTAATCTACCTGGGAGGGCAGCAGATAATGGCCCAAATATTTGGGCCTCTGCCATCCACATGGGAGACTTGGATGGAGTTCTTGGCTCTTGGCTTCAGCCTAGCCCAGACTTGACTGTTGGCAATCATCTGGGGAGTAAATCAGTGGATGGATGATCTACTCACTCTGTCCCTCTCTCTCTCTGTCAAATAATAAACAAATCTTAAAAAGAAAAATAGGAAACTCACCAATGTGTTGTTTCCTGAGTCCCAAGGACCCTAGTAGCTCTGCTTTTAGTCTCCAGTTTTCAAAGTATTCTTTTGTTTGTTTTTTTTTTAATATATAATTTCTAGTGTTTTTAGTTGGATTTAGCATGTGGTATAGGGGAAAAGGTGCTTCTACTCTGTCTTCATGGAAGAGGGATTCCCCTTTGTTCAGTATTTTTTTAAAGTATAGTTAATCTATTTTTAAAAAAGATTTATTTTTTAAAGAGATTTATTTGAAAGGCCGAGTTACAGAGAGAGGTAGAGACAGAGAGAGTCTTCCATCCACTGGAATTATTCACTCCCCAAATGACTGCAATGACCAGGGCTGGGCCAGGAACCAGGAACCTCTTCAGGGTCTCCCACTCCTACATGGGTGCAGGGACCCAAGCACCTGGGCCGTCCTCTGCTGCCTTCCCAGGTGCGTTAGCAAGCAAGCTAGATCAGAAGAAGTGGAGCAGTGGGGACTCAAACTGCCATCCATGTGGGATGCCAGCACTGCAGACCAGGGCTGTAACCTACCCTCTTTGTTCAGTTTTTAAAGTTTACCAAGTAGTATGGAAAGCGGAATAATAGTCCCTGAAATTTGTACACATCCCAATTCCTGGAATCTGTGAATGTGTTACCTTTTATGGCAAAAAGATTTTTCAGGTGTCATTACAATAAAGATCTTCAAATGGGGAGAGTATTGTGGATAATCTGATTGAGTACAATGTAATCACATGGGTACTTAAAAGCAGAGCACTTTTCTCAATTATAGTCTGGCAGAGAGGTGCAATTACAGAAGGAGGTGAGAGAGTTTCAATGTTGCTATCTTTGAAGATGGTGAAGAGACTATGAGTGGCTTCCAGAAGCTGGAAATACCAAGGAAACAAATTATCTCTAGAGTCCTCAGAACGGGGCATAACCCTGTCAACTTGGTTTTAATTCAGTGATGCCTGTGTCAGTCCTATCATCTGAAAATTTTTTTTATAAATTATTATTATTTTTTAAAGATTTATTTATTTACTTGAAAGTCAGAGTTACACGGAGAGAAGGAGAGGCAGACAGAGAGAGAGGTCTTCCATCCACTGGTTCACTCCCCAGATGGCTACAACAGCCAGAGTTACACCGATGTGAAGCTAAGAGCCAGGAGCTTTCTCTGGGTCTCCAGTGCGGGTGCAGGGGCCCAAGGACTTGGGCCATCTTCTGCCACTTTCACAGGCCATACCAGAGAGCTGGATCAGAAGTGGAGCAGCTGGGATGCAAACTGGTGCCCATATGGGAAGCTGGGACTGCAGGCGGCAGCTTTACCTGCTATGCCACAGTGCGGCCGCTCATCTGCAAAATTATAAGATCATATATTTGCATTGTTTTTAAGCTGCTTTAATTTATTATAGCAGCAATAGAAAACTAATACAGTGGTGTAGTATCCTTATAAAACAGTCATCAAATCAGACCTTTGAAGATAATCTTATTTAAATTTTAATAAGAAATAATAGAGATACTGTTATGATTTGAATGTGTTATCCAAAGATCATGTATTGGAAACTTAACACTGAAAATCATATGTCGATGGTGCTCAGAGGTGGGACCTTGGGGAGGTTTAGATGAGGTCATGGGAGTGGATCCCCTGTGATGGGATTAGTGGCCTTCCGAGAAGAAAAGAGAGACTACTTGCCTTATCCGTGTCTTTGGTCATTTTGATGCCTTTTACTATATTATGACACAGCAAGAAAGCCTCACTGGATGAGGCATCTTGAACTTGGTCTTATCAGCCTTCAGAACTGTAAGGAAAAAGTTTCTTTTTTAAAGAAAAAGCTCCTAGCTCCTGGCTTTGGACCTGGTGCCCATATGGGATGCTGGCACTGCAGGCGGTGGTTTTAACCTTTATGCCACAGCACTGGCCCCAGCAGTATTTTTTTTTTTTTATGATTAAAAATAGAAATGACAGGGGGCTGATGTTGTGGCACAGTGTGTTTAACCGTTGCCTGCAACACCACCATCCCATATGGGCGCCTGTTCTAGTCCCAGCTGCTCCACTTCTAATCTAGCTCCCTGCTAATGTGTCTGAGGAAGCAGTGGAAGATGGAACAAGAACTTGGACCCCTACAACCCATGTGGGAAACCTCGATGAAGCTCCTGGTTCCTGGCTTCAGCTTTGCCTTATCCTGGCTGTTGTAGTCATTTGGGGAGTGAAACAGCATATGGAAGATACCTCTCTCTATGTGTCTCTCTTGTTCACCCTCTCTGTAATATTACCTTTCAAAAAATAAATAAATTTTTTAAAAAATAGAAATGGCAGAATGTCATTTTTACATTTTAGAAGGTGTGTGAATCATCTGAAGTTATTTAGATATTTTATTACCTCACATTTATATTTTATAGATAGTGAAGCTAGCTCTCTAATGGATATAGAAAATGTAATTCTGGCTAAAGTCCATGAAGATGAGGAGGACCACTCAGAAGCAATATTAAAATCTGACAAGTTTCACCAGGACTTATTTTATATGGAACGAGTAGTAATGGAAAATATATTTCAGCCAAAACTTGCAGCTTATCGTCAGCTTCCTATTTTTAAAGGTATTTTTTTTTAAAATCATGCTTAGACAAACTCAAATAATTATAATGCATTTCTAAATGTAATTTACAGAATGGGTTGTTGTTTATCAGGGGATGTATTTCTATGTTTCAGCACTAAACATTTGAGTGGCCGTAGAGTCAGGACTAGGGAGCTCTCAGAACATTGACCCTTGGACTCAAACCTTCATAAGTGTCCATGGCTCTTTTTTTTTCTCTCTTGTCCCTACATTCACTTAGTTAACATACATTTATAGTGTCTCATATTCAATCCCCCTTTTGCATTGCCATTGACACATCCCAGGTTCTGGCTTATATTGGTAATACATGTGCTGTCACATGATAGGAAGTAAAACCTACTAAAATTCAGAGCACTTCTACTTTAGTGAAATCCCTAGCATCTAATAGTGTGGGGCATGTAACCATATCCTATCTAAAGAAAGGAAAAGTTGCTGCATCTGGATCCCCTACAACCAAGAAAGAAGCATAATGGTTAGTGGGCCTATAAGGAGTTTGGAGAGAAGGCATTCCTCATAGGGGTGTTTTATTTCAGTCCATTTACCGAGCGTCTGACAAACTTTTAGCTTTGCAAAGGGCTCAAAACAGGAGTAGGCTATGCAACAGGTCCAGGATGCTGTGCAAGCTGCTCTACCACTTGGGCCATATGTTCCAGAGGATCCAATGGAATTTGAGGTGTCAGTGGCAGACAGCAATGCGTCTAGAGTCTTTGGCAGGCCTTTAGGATTCTAGAGCAAGACTCTGTCATTATATATAGAAACCTCTTCTCTTGAGAGACAGCTTTGGCCCACTACTGGGCCTTAGTAGAAACTTTATACTTGACCGTGGACCACCAAGTTACCATGTGACCTGAGATGCTTATCATGAACTAGATATTATGTTACCCACAAATCCATGGAATTTGGCATATAGCAGGATTCCATCATTGAATGGAAAAGGTATATATATCTACACACATATACACACATACACCTTGAAGGCACAAGTAAGTTGCATGATGAGGTAGCCCAAATGCCTGTGATTCAGACTCCTGTTAACATTGCCTTTTCTCTCCCAGCCTGCAGCTCTGGCATCATGGGTTATTGTAAATCAAAAGCAATAGCACAGTTTTGGAGGGATTTCAGAGACTAATGCCAATGCCAACAACTTGAAATATGCAGGATGTTGATTCCCACCACATCTTCTATTCAACTCCTATTTGGCTTTTACAGAAAACAGATGGATCTTCAAGAATGACAGTGGATTATGACAAACTTAACTATAGTGACGCCAACCACAACTGCTGTTTCATATGAGGTTTCATTGCCTGAGCAGATTAACACGTCTCCCTTGTACCTGGTGTATAACTATTGATAAGGCAAATGCTTTTTCCTTCCAACTACTGTTGGTAATTAATTAATTAGGTAAAACAAACAAAAAACACCAGAAGCCATTTGTTTTCAGCTGAGCAGGCCAGCAATATACTGTCACTACCTTACCTCAGGAATATATTAGTTCTTCAAACCTATGTCATAATTTATTCCTTCAGGGATCTTTCCCTTTAACAAGACATCAAACTGGCCTGTTATATTGATGATGTTATGCTAATTGGACCCAGAAAAAAAGTAGATTGGCAAGACATTTGCATGTCAGAGGGTAGGAAACAAATCTTATAAAATACTAGGGGACTTATAGTTTAGTGAAATAGCTAAGTGTCCTGTGGTTTGCGCTATGTTGAGATATACCTTCAAGGGTGAAGATTAAGATATTGCATCTGGCCCCTTTTACTACCAAAAAAGAGGCCCAGAGTCTAGTGAGTTTCTTTATATGTTGGAAGCAACATATTCCACATTTGAGCGTGCTACTATCACTCATTTACCAGATCACTCAAAAAAGCTGCTATCTTTGAGCAGAACCTGAAATTACAGACATAACAGATTCAGGCAGCCACTCAAGGTGCCCAGTCACTTTGGCCATATGGTCCAGTAGATCCAGTGGGGCTTGAAGTGGCAATCAGGGATGAAAATGCTGCTTGGAACCTTTAGCACACCCCTGTACGTATAATGGACAAGACCTTTTTTATCTGGTTTACTTTTAGAACCTGAACCTGAACATCTTAGAGATATTTTAGCAGGTGAAAAGCATGAAGAGGTAGAAGAAGATGTTAAAAAGGAGGAGGAAGAAGAAATAGAAATAAGTGCAGCACAATCAACAATACCAGCCAATTTGGAACGACTTTGGTCTTTTTCTTGTGACTTAACCAAAGGCCTGAATGTGAGCAGCCTTGCCTGGAATAAAACAAATCCAGTAAGTTATCAAACATTTTAATAAGTCCATCTCTAGCATTTAAGGGTAACTGCCGAGTTTTAATAGTAAAGTTTTTTTTGTCCCCCTCTGATATGGGGCAAGAAATTTAAATTGACAAAAACCATTTGTTTGAATGCCCCTAAAACAAATTCATGTTTCAAAAAAGAGAAAATATGAATAGTTGCAAAAATAATACTTTTCTACTTTAATATAAAGACATTACCATTTTTACTTTAGAAGCTATACTTGGAATATGGCAGTCTCTGACTCTCAGATATTGAGAAATGAAGTAGAAGATGTTACAGGGTTGATTTTTTTTTTTTTTTGACAGGCAGAGTGGACAGTGAGAGAGAGAGAGACAGAGAGGTCTTCCTTTTCCGTCGGTTCACCCCCCAATGGCCACTCTGCGCCGATCCGAAGCTAGGAGCCTGGTGCCTCTCCTGGTCTCCCATGCGGGTGCAAGGCCCAAGGACTTGGGCCATCCTCCACTGCATTCCCGGGCCATAGCAGAGAGCTGGATTGGAAGAGGGGCAACTGGGACAGAACCGGCGCCCCGACCAGGATTAGAACCCGGTGTGCCGGCGCCACAGGCGGAGGATTAGCCTATTGAGCTGCAGCACCGGCCACATGGTTGACTTTTAAAACATTTACTAAAACTCACCTACCCAAATTTTGTATTCTCCTCAAAGTAGTCATACTTGAAAGTGTATACTTAATTCAGTGACCTTGCAAATGTGCTAAATATTTTGTAGATTCCTTAAAACACTGTTACTACCAACATTAGCAAATACTTAGACAGTGCTTAGCGTATACCAGGCACTGCTGTTTTACCTGAATTAACACAACAACCCTATGAGTCATGTACCATTATTTCCACCATTATGTTGATGAGGAAACTGAAGCACAGGAAGGATTGATAACTTGTTCAATGTTCCCCAACTAGTAAGTAAAAAAGCCAGAAATCGGCCGGCGCCATGGCTCACTAGGCTAATCCTCCGCCTTGCGGTGCCGGCACACCGGGTTCTAGTCCCGGTCAGGGTGCTGGATTCTGTCCCGGTTGCCCCTCTTCCAGGCCAGCTCTCTGCTGTGGCCCGGGAGTGCAGTGGAGGATGGCCCAAGTGCTTGGGCCCTGCACCCGCTTGGGAGACCAGGAAAAGCGCCTGGCTCCCGGCTTCGGATCGGCACAGTGCACAGGCTGCGGCGGCCATTGGAGGGTGAACCAACGGCAAAGGAAGACCTTTCTCTCTGTCTCTCTCTCTCACTGTCCACTCTGCCTGTCAAAAATAAAAAAAAAATTTAAAAAAAAGCCAGAAATCATATTCAACTTCTGTCTCCAGAGTTCTTGTTCTTTACTGTACTGCCAAAAATCGTTTTGAGGCAAATGAGGGGAATTGTCGAGCTAGGGAATTGTGTGTTTGCTTGTATAAAAGAAATAATAAAAAAGAAATGAAAAATTTTCTCCTGGGAATTATCAACTGATTCTGAAAGTATTTTCCAGTTAACAATTCCAAAATCTTCTGGATAATGGCAATACCTTTGGAATAAATATTTCGTGTATTTTAAGGTAGTCAAAAGTAATTTGTTTAAATGTAGTATTGTGTATGTTTAATATTTAGCCTAATAAGGCTTTATGCCTTTAATGCCACAGGTATAAGTTTCTACATGTAAACATGATACTTGTCATGATTTTTTTTTAGAAAATAGAAAGTTGGGGGCTGGTGTTGTGGCACAGCAAGTTAGGCCACCACTTGTGGCACTGGCATCTTATATCCGAGTGCAGGCTCTATTACCAGCTACTTGGATTCTGATTCAACTTCCTGTTAATTCACCAAGGAAAGTGGCTGAAGATGACCTACATACTTAAATCGCTTTACACGTGTGGGAGACCTATATGGAATTCCTGATTCCTGGCTTCAGCCTGGTCCAGATCTGGCTGTTAGAGCCATTTGGGGAGTGAACCAGTGGAGGGAGATAGCTCTCTCTCTCTGTCTCCCTTTCTCTCTGTTGCTCTGCCTTTCAAATAAATTAAAAAAATATTTTTTTAGAATAGAAAATTTATAGTAATTTTGTTGAAACTTAAATAGCACGTTATTTAATTATGTGTAATATTTTTAGCAAAATAAAGTACTTTTACTATGAATTTATCTTTATAAAACTATATTAGGAAACATAAATAGGATTCAATTAATCTGTAATCTATAATAAATATATATCTTTCAAACATTTGAAGTAATAATTTGCTAACATTTTATAAATTAATACATTATAATAAGATTGAATCATGTTGATTGAAATTAAATAAAAGCATATTATAAAATGCATCTATAATATTTATTGATTCATTCTACAAATACTTATTGAACATCCACTCTGTGCCAGGCATTCTGTAGAGGAACTAGAGATAATGTAGTAATTAAGACATACATAGTCTCTGTCCATAGGATAATTTTCTGCATACTTTGATAAGGAAAATGAATGGTTTTGTGGGAACAAGTAAGAGAAACTCTTGCTTGCTTCTTAGAGATGGTAATGCCTATGCCAAGTATAGAAGAGGAGAATAGGGGTTTGTCAATGTCAGGGTGAGAAAGGTATTATGAAGACTATCTTATGATAGAAGCAATTATGGAGAAATGATGTTGGTGTGAAAGTAGGTGATGGTGACAAGAAAATACAATATTTTTAATGTAAAGGAATTCTGATTACATAAAGGAAGCTGTGTTTGATAAATCATTAAATTTTTGTCTATATGTTTTTCCATATGCATTTCTTAAAAGGACCTACTATATCAGTCAGTTTGGACTGCCATAACAAAATATCCTAAGCTGTTTAGTATAACCAACAGAAATTTACATTTCTGTTTTACATTCTGAAGGCTGAGAGGCTCTAGATAAAGATGTTGGCTGATATGGCTCCTGGTAAGAGCTCTCTTCTGAACTTTTCTAGTTGTGTCCTCTAATGGGAGAAAGAGAGAGCGCTCTGGTGTCTCTTCCTTCTTAGATAATGGATTAGGACCCCACCTTAAAGGCCTCATATAACTTCAAGTACTTCCTTAAATACTTATCTCAAAATTCATTCATATTGGATGTTAGGGCTTCAGCATGAATTTTGGGGGTAAAAAACTCAGTCCATGGCATCCCTGCCTTTAACTTAGGTGTCTTTCATTTAACATTTGGAGTGATTGGGTTATCCTCAGGAGCCCATAGATGCAATATCATAATATAATTGTCAAAGATTACCTCAATCTATAAAAGAACTTGTTAGCAATTGGTTCTTTTTAGATACTTATTTATCAATCTGAAATGAGATACATTATACTAATTTTATTTCTTAGGAAAATGGAGGAATAGAGTAAAAATAGTATACTGGGAGCTGGCACCGTGAAGTAGTATATTAAGCCTCCACCTGCAGCACTGGCATACCAAATAGGTTCCAGCTCAGTCTAGGCTGCTCCACTTCCAATACAGCTCCCTGCTAATGGCCTGGGAAAGCAGTGGAAGATGGCCCAAATGCTTGGGCCCCTGTACTCATATGAGACAGCTCCAGCTGTTGTGACCATGGTGGGAGTGAACCAGCAGATAAAAGACTTCTCTCTGTCTCTCCCTCTCTCTGTCTATAACTCTGCCACTCAAATAATTAAATAAATCTTAAAAAACATAGTATACTATGAGGTTCTAAGAAGGCAGAGTAGGGAGGGAGCTTACTGCTATGGTCTAGGAGAGTATAGCTTAAAAAAAGTGGAGAGAGTGCAGTCTTAGGGAAGAGTTAGGGAGAAAACGGCAGAGGAGACTCTATGCAAATTAGAGGGACACAGTGGACCTACGTGGAGGACGTGGATGCCCATGCCTCAGGACTCCAGTATCCAAGAGCTTCTGCAGCAGGGAGGGAGAGGGAGGTGAGACCAGAAGGCAGCAGCCCAAGCCACTGGCAATAAAGCTACAGGAGGAGCCTAGAGGGAACCCAGCATGGAGCCCCATGGGGGACAGTGTACCTACCAAACTAGAGAAGAAAAAAAGGAGAGACACCTTTCTTTCTCCTTGATCACCTTTAATGGTGTCCTGTAACTAGCCAGTAGAGCGGGCATCATCTTGGACATATGTAACAGATGTACCAGCTTGTGTCCATGCCCAGAAATCAGCGAAGTGGAAACTCTTGACTCTGGTGGAGAGAACTAACAGCGAGCTGAATGTTCATGAATGTGGGAGGCTTGTGTTCCAGAACTGTAAAAAAAAAAAATGAAGCTATCTGGGGGGACTCACAGTATGGCTGGGACTTTGGGAAGTCACTGTGGGAGACTCAACATGCTCAGGGCTTCCAGGTTACCTGGTACGGGACATTGTTGGGGAATTTGGTGTTGTGGCACAGCAAGTTAGGCCACCACTTGTGGCACTGGCATCTTATATCCGAGTGCAGGCTCTATTACCAGCTACTTGGATTCTGATTCAACTTCCTGTTAATTCACCAAGGAAAGTGGCTGAAGATGACCTACATACTTAAATCGCTTTACACGTGTGGGAGACCTATATGGAATTCCTGATTCCTGGCTTCAGCCTGGTCCAGATCTGGCTGTTAGAGCCATTTGGGGAGTGAACCACTGCACAGATCTTTTGTGTGGTGCTTGGGACAGAGCAGATGAATATTACACCCACTGGGGCTAGTGCTCAGGCACTAGTCTCCTTTAAGGAGAGGAGCTCAGCTCAGCAGAATAAATCTCCCTTCTGATAAAAAAAAAAAAAAAAACAGATTTACCATGCCAAACCTGGATGTGTCACCTTAGTCATGCCCTTTCACCCTGGAGGACTGAACAAAACTCCCTGACCATACCCACTACAAGCCTCTAGATATTCACTGAAAGCAGACACTCCACATATCTACAAAGGCATAGTACAAAGATAAAAGCTGCCAGAGTGGAAAAAAACAAAGAAGAGACTGAGTATCTCCTCAAATGCCAAATAAAAAATGTACCAATTCAAGAAAGAAGAATAAGAAAGACAACATGAAGCTCCAAAAAGAATGTGACACTTCAATACTAGATTGTGAAGATGATGAGAAAGAAGAAATGCCAGAAATGGAGTTAAAAACATTGACCATAAGATTACACAGAAGTAATCAAAAGGAAATACATGAGCTACTGAATTCTGTACATGACATAAAAGCAAATTTCTCCCATGAAATTGAGATCTTAAAGAGAAATAAAAATGAAATTAAGAATGCAATAGAACAAATAAAAAATGCAATGGAAAGCCTCAACAACAGAATTGGTGAAGCAGAAGAAAGAATATCTGTCCTAGAAGATGAAGCACAGGAAATTATACAGTCAAACCAAGAATAAGAAGAGGAAATTAGAAACTAAAAAACACTATTAGGAATCTACAGGATACTATCAAATGACCCAACATATGGGTTCTAGGAGTTCCTGAAGGCTTGGAAAGAGAGAAAAGATTAGAGGGCTTATTAGTGAAATAATAATAGAAAACTTCCCTAATCTGGAGAAAGAAAGGGACATCCAAATACAGGAAGCACATAAAACTCCTAATAGACATGGCCAGAAAAGATCTTCATCAAGACACATTGTGGGGTCAGCGCTGTGGTGCAGTAAGTTAATCCTTCGCCTGCAGTGCCTGCATTCCATATGGGCACCGGTTCTAATCCCAGCTGCTTCTCTTCCAATCTAGCTCTCTGCTATGGCCTGGGAAAGCAGTAGAAGATGGCCCAGGTTTCCTGCAACTGCATGGGAGACTGGGAAGAAGCACCTGGATCCTGGCTTTGGATCAGCACAGCTCTGGCCATTGCAGCTATTTGGGGAGTGAACCGGTGAATGGAACATGTTTCTCTGTCTCTCCCTCTCACTGTCTATAACTCTACATCTCAAATAAATAAATAAATAAAATCTTCAAAAAAGACACATTGTAATCAAACAATAAGAAAAGATGCTAAAATGTGCACAAGAGAAATGCCAGGTTACTTTCAGAGGATCTCCAATTAGACTCACAGCAGACTTCTCATCAGAAACCCTACACGCTAGGAGAGAATGTTAAGATATATTCCAAGTTTTAAGAGAAAAGAACTATCATCCCAGAATACTATACCTTGCAAAGCTCTCATTTATGAGGAAAGGTGAAGTAAAGACCTTCCATAACAAACAGAAACTGAATTAGTCCAGCCCTATAGAAGATGCTTCAGGATGTGATACACACAAAAACACAGAAACATGGCCATCACTATGAAAGAACATAAGGGAAGGGAATCTCCCAAGTAAAAGTTCAAAGGAAATTCAAAGTGAAAAAAAATAGGAATACATTTGGAAAAATGGCAGTGCAAAGTTGGTACTTATAAATAGTTACCATGAATGTAATTGGCCTCAATTCTCCAGATAAAAGACACAGACTGGCAGAATGGATTGAAAAACAAAACCCATCTATTTGCTGCCTAAAAGAAATACATCTCACCAACAAAGATGCATGCAGACTGAAAGTGAAAGAGGGAAAAAGATATTCCATGCCAACAGAAACAAAAAAAGAGCTGGTGTAGCCATTTTAATATCAGATAAAATAGACTTTAACATAAAAACTGTTAAAAGAGACAAAAAAGGGAACTTTTAATGATTAAGGGATCAATCCAACAGGATGATGTAACTATTATAAATGTATACGCACCTAATTATAGGGAACCTGTCTATTTAAAAGAAATATTAAATTAATGGGGGACTTCAATACCCCACTTTCAAAAATGGACAGGGCCGGCGCCACGGCTCACTAGGCTAATCCTCCACCTAGCGGCACCGGCACACCAGGTTCTAGTTCCGGTCGGGACGCCGGATTCTGTCCCAGTTGCCCCTCTTCCAGGCCAGCTCTCTGCTGTGGCCAGGGAGTGCAGTGGAGGATGGCCCAGGTGCTTGGGCACTGCACCCCATGGGAGACCAGGAAAAGCACCTGGCTCCTGGCTCCTGCCATCGGATCAGCGCGGTGCGCCGGCCGCAGCGCGCTGGCTGCGGCGGCCATTGGAGGGTGAACAACGGCAAAAGGAAGACCTTTCTCTCTGTCTCTCTCTCTCACTGTCCACTCTGCCTGTCAAATAAATAAATAAATAAATAAATTAAAAAAAAAATGGACAGATCAACCAGACAGAATATCAACAAGGAAACAGCAGAGTCAGTTGACACTATAGACCAAATGGACCTAACCAATATCTATAGAACTTTTCCTTCTACAGTTGTGGAATATACATTCTTTTCATCAGGGCACATAACTTTCTCTAGGATTGACTACATGCTAGGCCATTAAGCAAGTCTCAGCAAATTCAAAAAGTCCAAAATCATTCCACACATTTTCTCTAACCACAATGGGATGAAGCTGGAAATCACCAACTCAGGAATTTCTAGAACATATGTAAAGACATGGAGAGTGAGCAACATGTTCCTGAATGAACAGTGGGTCATAGAAAAAAATCAAAAGAGAAATAAAAAAAATTCTGGAAACAAATGAAGTTGACCGTACAGCATATCAAAACCTATGGGATACATAAAAGCAGTGTTAAGAGGAAAGTTTTAGTAATTGGTGCCTACATCAAGAAATTGGATAGGTATCAAATAATGAGCTATCAATTCATCTCAAGGATCTAGAGAAACAACAGCAGACCAAACCCAAACTAGGAGGAAAGAAATATTCAAAATTAGAGAAGAAATCAGCAAAACTGAATCCAAAATAACAATACAAAAGATCAGCAAAACGAAGAGCTGTTTTTTTGAAAAAAAAAAAAAAAGAAATTGACAAACCATTGGCCCAACTAACCAATAAAAAAAGAGAAGACACAAATCAATATAATTAGATTTGAAAAAGTAAATGTAACAGACACCACAGAAATAAAAAGAATCATCAGAAATTACAAACAGCTGGATGCCAACAAACTGGGAAACGTAGAATAATGGATAGATTCCTGACACATACAACCTACCTAAATTGAGCCATGAAGACACAGGAAACCTAAACAGACACATAACCAAGATAGAAACTGAATCAGTAATATAGGTCCTCCCAACAAAGAAAAGCCCAGCACCAGATGGCTTCACTGCTGAATTCTACCACACATTTAAGGAATAATTACATTTTGTCTAAGGTTATTCAAAACAATTGAAAGGGAGGGAATCCTCCCAAATTCTTTCTATGAAGCCAGCATAACCTTAATTCCTAAACCTGAAAAAGATGCATCAGAGAAAGAGAATTACAGACCAATTTTCCTAATGAACATAGGCACAAAAATCATCAGCAAAATTCAGCAAATTGAATCCAACAACACATCAGAAAGATTATCCACCCAGACCAAGTGGGATTTATCCCTGGCATGCAGTGATGGTTCAACATTCACAAATCAATTGATGTGATACACCACATTAACAAACTGCAGAATAAAAACCATATGATTATCTCAAGCAGAGAAAGCATTTGATAAAATACAACACCATTTCATTATGAGAACTCTAAGTAAATTGGGTATAGAAGGAACATTCTTCAACACAGACAATTTGTAACAAACCCATGACCAGTGTCCTATTGAATGGGGAAAAGTTGGAAACATTCCCACTGAGATCAGGTAACAGACAAGGATGCCCATTCTCACCATTGCTACTCAATATAGTACTGGAAGTTTTAGCCAGAGCATTAGGCAAGAAAAAGAAATTAAAGGGATACAAATTGGAAAGGAAGAAATGAAACTATCCCTGTATACAGATGACATGATTCTGTATATCGGGGATCCAAAGGACTCCACCCAGAGATAATTGGAACTCATAGAAGAGTTTGTTAAAGTAGCAGGATATAAAATCAATGCACAAAAACCAACAACCTTGTAGACACAGACCATGCCAAGGCTGAGACTGAACTTCTAAAATCAATCCTATTCACAATAGCTGCAAAAAAATCAAATACCTTGGAATAAATTTACCCAAGGATATCAAAGATCTCTATGATGAGAATTACAAAACATTAAACAAAGAAATAGAGGGGCCATCACTGTGGTGTAGCAGGTAAAGCCACTACCTGCAGTGCCAACATCCCATATGGGCACCAGTTCAAGTCCTGGCTGCTCCACTTCAAATCCACCTCTCTGCTATGGCTGGAGAAAGCAGTAGAAGATGGGCCAAGTCTTCGACCCCTGCACCCACATGGGAGACCCAGAAGAACCCCCTGGCTCCTGGCTTTGGATCAGTGCAGCTCTGGCCATTGCGGCCAATTGAGGAATGAACCAGCAGATGGAAGACCTCTCTCTCTCTCTCTGCCTCTCCTTCTCTTTCTGTGTAACTCTGACTTTCAAACAAATAAATAAATCTTAAAAAAAGAAATTTAAAAAATGGAAACATTGTCCATGTTCATGGATTGAAAGGATCAATATCATCAAAAATGTCCGTTCTTCTGAAAGCAGTTTACTGATTCAATGTGATACCAATCAAAATACCAGACATTCTCAGCTATAGAAAAAGTGATTCTGAAGTTCATTTGGAAACGTGGGAGACCTTGGGTAGTTGAAGCAATTTTATACAACAAAAACAAAGCTAGAGGCATCACTCACAATAGAAGATTTCAAGACATACTGTGAGGCAATTATAATCAAAACAGCCTGATACTGGTACAAAAACTGATGGATAGACCAATGGAATAGAATAGAATCACATAAAATCAATCCAAGCATCTACACCCAACTTATATTTGACCATGGAGCTAAAACCAATCCCTGGCACAAGAACAGTCTGATCAACAAATGGTGCTGGTAAAACTCGATTTCCACATGTAGAAGTATGAAGCAAGAGCCCTACCTTACACCCTCCACAAAAATACTCTCAAAATGGATTAAAGGCCTAAATGTATGACATGATATTGTCAAATTATTAGATAACATTGGGGAAACCCTACAAGACACTGGTACAGGAAAAGAGTTGGAAAAGACCCCAAAGGTATACGCAGTCAAAGCCAAAATTAACAAATGGATTACATCAAATTGAGAAGTTCCTGTTGTGTAAAAAAGAGGTAACCAACAAAATGGGAGAAATTATTTGCAAACTATACAACTGATAAGGGATTAATAAACAGAATCTACAAAGAGATCAAAAAACTCCGCAACAACAAAACAAACAGTGCAGTTAAGAGATGGGCAAAGAACTTACACAGACATTTTTCTCTTTTATTAACTTTTATTTTATTAATATAAATTTCAAAAGTACAGCTTTTGGATTACAGTGGATTTCTCCCCCATAAATTCCCCCTCACCCACAACCCTACTTTATGACCCAACCATCCAACTCCTGGGAATTTACCCAAGGGAAATGAAATCAGTAAATAGAATAGTTATCTGCACCCCCATGTTTATTGCAGCTCAATTCACAATAGCTAAGACATGGAACCAACCTAAATGCCCACCAATGGAAGACTAGATGAATAAATTATGGGATATGTACATTATGGAATACTACACAGCAGTAAAAAAATGAAATTTGGCCATTTGCAACAAAATGAATGAATCTGGAAAACATCATACTTAGTGAAATAAGCCAGTCCCAAAGAGACAAATACCATATGTTCTCCCTGATCTGCATGAATGAAAGCACCTACAACAAAATCTGCACAAGTGAAATTGATACTTCAAGAAGTTATGATTTGAGCTGCCCATGATTTGACTGTCAAGGAACAGTTTTTTTTTTTCAATTTTTTTTTCTTGATACTATTTCTTGGACTTTTTACTTAACAGAGTTAATCATATGTGTATTAAGATAATTGAGGATGGATCTCAGTAAGAAATAAGTGTGGGTCTATGGAAGACAGTTTGGAGATACCTCAGAAATCTGAATATAGCCCTACCATATGACCCAGCCATCACACTCCTTTGAATTTACCCAGGGGGAATTTAATAGGCAAATAAAAGAGCTATCTGCACCTCAATGTTTATTGCAGCTCAATTCACAATAGCTAAGACATGGAATCAACCTAAATGCCCATCAACAGAAGACTGGGTAAAGAAATTATGGGATATGTACTCTATGGAATACTACACAGTGGTAAAAAAAAAAAGACATCTGGTCATTTGCAACAAAATGGAGGAATCTGGAAAACATCATGCTGAGTGATATAAGCCAGTCCTAAAGGGACAAATATCATATGTTCTTCTTGATCTGTGACAACTAACTGAACACCTAAAAGGAAACCTGTAGAAGTGAAACTGACACTATGAGAAGCAATGACTTTATCAGCCCTTGTCCTGACTGTCGAGGGATAGCTTACTATTTTATTCTTTTTAGTATTTTCTACTTCATACCATTGATTGAACTCTTTATTAACATAGATTATTCTCAGGTGTTTATAATAATTGATAGAATTAAAAAGGAGAGAATGATCCAACATGGGAAGCAGGACATACAGCAGACTCATAGAATGACAAATGCCCTAAACAGCACTCTGGCCTCAGAATCAGTCCTTAAGGCATTCAGATCTGGCTAAAAAGCCCATGAGAGCATTTCAGGCATGGCAAGCCAAGACACTCTGGCAAAAATGACATAAATGAAAGATCTCTGTGTGTGAGATCCCGGTGGAAAGAAGGGGCCATCAAAGAAGGAGCTACCTTTGTCTGAAAGGAGGAGAGAACTTCCACTTTGATTATGGCACTGTCTAAATAAGGTCAGAGTTTTTGGACTCAACAGACTTCCATAGCGTTGGCAGCTCATGACAAGAGCCTCAGGTGATCACTGATGTCATAAATAATAGTGTTAATTGTTAAAGCAACAAAAGAAGTCACTGTGCACTTGCTCCCCATGTAGGACCTCTGTCCTTAATGTGTTGTACTATGAGACTTAATGGCAAAATTAGTTTTCAAACAGTTCTTTATACTTTGTGTGTCTGTGTGGGTGTACACTGTTAAAATCTTTACTTAGTATAGAGTTGATCTTCTGTATATAAAGATAATTAAAAATGAATCTTAGTGAAGATCGGACTGGGGGAGGGAATAGGAGGTGGGATGGTTTGGGGGTGGAAGGGTGGGTATGGGGGGGAAGAATAGCTATAAACTGAAAATTGTACTTATGAAATTTATATTTATTAAATAAAAGTTTCTATAAAAAAGAGAGAGAAAGGCAAATGAACATTTAAAAACAGAAATAAGTGTGGGAATAAGAGAGGGAGGAGGAAGTTTGTAACTGTAAAGCTGTATAGTTGTGCATACATTCCTAAGGACTAACTTCCAAGGGTACTTTTTTTAAAATTTATTTTTTTTTATTTGAAAGACAGAGTTACAGAGGGGTAGAGACAGAGAGAGAGAGAGGTCTTCCATCCACTGGTTCACTCCCCAGATGGCCACAATGGCCGGAGCTGCGCTGATCCGAAGCCAGGAGCCAGGAGCTTCTTCTGGATCTCCCAAATGGGTGCAGGGACCCAAGGACTTGGGCCATCTTCTACTGCTATCCCAGGCCATAACAGAGAGCTGGATCAAAAGAGGAGCAGCTGGGACTAGAACCGGCACCCATACAGGATGCCGGAGCTTCAGGCCAGGGCTTTAACCCACTGTGCCACAGCACCGGCCCCCTAAGGGTACATTTAAAAAACTTGTCATGGGACCTCAAACCCCAGCTGAGTGATAAAAATGTCATCTTAAGTATTAAAGTGATCATATTAAGTGTTAAAGTGAACATATAGATAATATTAAGTGTTAAAATGACCATATAAATAGGATCAAGTGTGGGGTAATTATAGTAGATAGAATTAAAAGGAGAGAATGTTCCAACAGGGGAAGCAGTCCACACAGCAGACTCATAGAATTACAATTGCTTTAAGTAACACTCTGACCTCAGAATCAGCCCTTAAGGCTTTCTGATCTGACTGAAAAGACCATGAGCGCATTTCAGGCATGGAAAGCCAAGACATTGCTGCAAAAAGAATTGGTCATTCATTCTACATGAAGGATCTCTGTGAGTGAGATCCAAATGGAAAGAAGTGGCCATCGAAGGATGTACTTTTCTCTAAGGGGAGGAGAGACCTTGTACGTTGCTTATGGCCTTGTCTAAATACTGACAGAGTTTTTGCATTCAAAAGGCTTCCATAGCCTAGGCAGTTCATATCAAGAGCCTTGGGTGGTCACTGACATCATACATAAGAGTGTTAGTTGTTAAATTAACAAGAGTCACTGTGTACTAACTTCCCATGCAGGACCTCTGTTCTCAATGAGTTGTATTATGAGAGTTAAATTTTATACTTGTTCTTAAACAGTTCTTTTTGTGTGTGTGTATGTGTGTGCAAATTGTTGAAATCTTTTCTTAGTATAGAGTTGGTCTTCTATGTACAAAGTTAATTGAAAATTAATCTTAATGGAGAATGGGACCGGGAAGAGGAAGGGGGGGGGATGGGAGTGTGGGTGGGAGAGTAGCTATGGTGGGAAGAATAACTATATTCTTAAAGTTGTACATATGAGATCTGTATTCCTATAAATTTAATTAATGAATGAATTTTTTAAAAAGCTTTTAGAAAAATAAAACAAACAAACAAAATAGTACACTGGTAGTTTTCCCTTTCAGCTAAAATGTACTGCCACTAGTTTTATCACAACCCACTAATAAGTGTCTTTATACATGTGCAGTATTTTTGTACCATGTTCTCTTATTTTAAATGTGCTTTTTTTTTTAGGATCTTTTGGCTATTGGTTATGGGCACTTTGGATTTAAAGAACAAAAAAGAGGATTGGCTTGCTGCTGGTCAATAAAGAATCCTATGGTAACCCAAACCAGAATAAGAATGATTTTTACTTGATGAAATGTTGACAAAATTCTTAGGAAGTATGCAATTTTATGTAATAATTAAACAAAGTCAAGAAAATTTGATCAATCAAGACTTTTCTTCTTTTTTTTGTTGGTTAAAATCCATAGCAATCACAATTTGTTCTTGTTGACATAAGGTAAAGGGAATTCATTCAATAAATATTTATTGAACACCTACTATTGTTGTCAGATGTGATAAAACGGAGTTGAACCATTATTGATTCTCTGATAATTTTAAAGAAAAATGAATCTGCGAAGTGAAAATTCTTTGAAAATTATTTATTTTCATGCTTAACTGTTTTTAAATAGCTGAATAGCGCTTTATCCTTGTCAGCTGACCTCTGCTCTCCTCACTAGATGTAAAATAGATTAATATGACCTTCTTACTGCCATAAATTTTTAAAGAGAATGACTAAGAATCATAACAATATTTTTTGTTTTTTGCTAAATTGAGCTAGTCAGTCTGTTACTGTAAAGTTTTACATTTAGTTTTAATTCAAAATTGCAATGTGAAGTGTAATACATAGAGAAAGGCCAGAAATAGCTAATAAAAATGATTGAAGTTTTTAAAAATAGCCCCAGTCTGTTAGGAACCTGATTTTATATAGCACAAAGAAATTTTAAATGTAGAAGGATTGATATAGGATTTATAATTAGTAGCCTATCTTCTTTACCTTGTAGGTGGTTAGAAACAAGAAAAGATTTGGTTTAGACTTCATGAAGTTATAGAACAGTGTAGCTTAGAGAATATTGAAACTTTTGTTATTCATTATTTAGAAATGATTAAATAGCCCAAGGCATCTAAAACAAATAGTGAACAATAGGAATATATGCTAAATGGTTGGTTTGTATCTCATTACTTATTTCCAAAAGAAGGTAGATATTTGATAATCATATTCATATTAATCATGTTGAAATATTACCAAAATATTATAATTATTTTAGAAGTCCATGATGTATTTCTTAAAGTTATTGTGTGCTGAGGATTCATGGTTTCATCAAAGTAAAAGAAATGAATAATTGA
The DNA here is from genome assembly GCF_051225735.1 of Oryctolagus cuniculus. Lineage (NCBI taxonomy): Eukaryota > Metazoa > Chordata > Mammalia > Lagomorpha > Leporidae > Oryctolagus > Oryctolagus cuniculus. The sequence continues at coordinate 106,319,215 of NC_142873.1, forward strand.
GGTTTGGTTTTTGTCTATACTGGAAGACAGAAGGACAGGAGTAACTGCATGTATACTAATTCTCAAGTTCTCACTGCCACCAGACTAGTCTCCATTACCATTGTACCTTACCCTACTGTATTCTACAAAAACAAGTTTAAAATATAATTTTTTTATTCAGTGGCCAGAACGTGTTTATCAGAGTCCATGTGGAGTTACAGCTGTGGATTTTTCAATTGGAGCACCAAATCTTTTAGCAGTTGGCCTTCACAATGGTACAATTTTAATTTATAATGTGCAGAGCAACAGTAGCACTGCAGTTCTGGATAGTAGGTGAGAATCCAACAATCAGATAAACATGTAACATATGTTTTTACTGGAAACTTTATTCTAATATTTGGTTCCTAGTGATACTTGTTATTTTATAGAGAAGAACACCATTATTTGTAAAATGTTTACTAATTATTCATATGTCATTCCAGCTAAAATACTGTATCCTAATATCTTCATCATTTTCTCTGCCCAACTCCCCAGCAGTCTTCCTTCATCTTGACAGTTTATGTTTTGGTATCACCTATTCCAGGACAAATTCCTTTCTTTTGTGCATTCTGTACATTACCATAGCACAAATCACACTATATGTAAATTATTCATATATTTATAATTTGTTTCTACACACACACACACACACACACACACACACGATTAATCTTCTTGAGGTGATATAAGCTCCTTAAGAGTAATGATTGAATCTTCCTTACTTTTGTAGTCTAAGTATGTTGCACATTATTGAGTTTGTTACAGGAATACAATGTAAATGAGTTACATTGAGAAAACCAAAAAGTGAAAGGTGAAAGATATTCAGATTGGTTAAGATTTTGAAGTAGATCAAATACTCATGAAGTGAAAATAAGGTAATATATTTGTATCAGTGTTTAAACTTAGTTACAACTGAAAATAGTTATTAAATCAGGGGTTCTTAAACTTTGAAATTGTCTACATAATTTTGAAATCTCAATTCCTTTTGCTTGTTTCTGGACAAAAGTTCAGAATTTTTACCACATAATCAAAGATATCTATGATTTTTAAGTGTTCATAAATATTATATTTGAGTGTCTGCATGAAAAAATCAAGAGAAACAGTACTAGGAACAGAGAAACCATTAAAACCATTAAAGAGTCAGTAATCTAGGGAGTGTATTTTTTAAATTAATACGAAGAGAACACATTTTATGTATTTCATATATACAATTTAAGCACATAATAATACTTCCCACATCACTCTTCCCTACTCCTTCCTTTTGATAACATACTTTCAATTTACTTTATAATAACAGGATTAATCCTCCACTAAATAAAAAAATTCAACAAGTAGAAAGTAGTAAGGCCATTTTTCTACAGGAGTATAGATGAGGCTATAAACAATAATCAAATTTTAAGATGCCAATTTCATTCATATACATTACCTTTTTTGTACTCTATATTATTTACAATAAATCAGAGAGAACATGATATTTGCCTTTTTTTTTGGTCTGGCTTATTTCACTAAGCATAGTGCTCTACTGTTTCATTCATTTTGTTGAAAAAGACAGGATTTCATACTTTTCAAAAAAGAAGATACTTATATTAAGCATGTCGAAAATGAAGTGAAAGTTAGTACTTACACACAATTTACACTTTCTTTAAATTAAGAATGAGTGAATGGGGGCCAGTGCTGTGGCATTGCAAGTAATGCCTGCAGTGCTGGCACCCCATATGAGTACTGGTTTGAGTCCTGGCTGCGTCAGTTTCAATCCAGCTCCCTGCTAGTGCATGTGGGAAAGCAGTGGAAGATGCCTCAAGTGCTTGGGCCCCTGCACCTATGTGGGAGGCCTGAAGGAAGCTCCTGGCTCCTGGATTCAGGCTGGCCCAACCCTGGCTGTTGAGGCCATTTGGGGAGTGAACCAGCAAATGGAAGATCTCTTTCTCTCTTTCTCTCTCTCTCTCTCCCCCTCACCCTCTCTCTCTCCCTCACCCTCTCTCTCTGTTACTCTGCCTTTCAAAGAAGTACATCTTTCAAAAAGTATGAGTGAATGAATGATAGTAAGAAAAGTAAATTCAGAAGAGAAATAAAATATTTACTCTTGTGTTACTCTTATGATAGCTAAAAATCATTATAGACCAGTAAAATTTTCCTTTTGTAACATAGGGAAAATAGCAATGACCAGTAGGTATCTTTCTTTCAAAGTATTTGAAGTAGACATAGAGTTTTGAACAATGGACTCATCACCAAACTCATAGAACTCATTATCCTTTAGGTAGCTGTCTTTATCACTTATACTCCAATGCCTTTAAAAATTCTATAACTAGTACTTGATGATTCTATACTTAGTATTTTCCCCTGTTTCAGTGAATCACCTCAGAAACATTTGGGACCTGTATGGCAACTACAGTGGATAGAACAAGACCGAGGAACAACAGGTGATGACAAAAGAGAAATACTAGTGTCTATATCAGCAGACGGAAGAATCTCCAAATGGGTTATTCGGAAAGGACTGGACTGCCATGGTAAAAGAACTAATCAAATTATATTTCTCTTGTTATACATTGAATTTAAATTTTCTAGTGAACCATGTGTGAAAGGATACATATTTTTGTTTGACCAATAAAAAGAAATCTGGGTTTGGTCATTGTTTTTCAAATATCTAGGTCTTCTGGTATTTGGTATTTGCCAAAGATTCCAGAAATCATAATATTTTTTGCAGAAGGAGCAGACATGATATTTTCAGTGCTTTTTCATGTGGTAAGTACCAAATTACACATGTTTTTTCTTTAAATAAAGATTTGATGAGATTGAGGCGAACTACTTCTGGCAGCAACAAAAGAGGAATAGAAAAGGAAAAGAAAGGAGAAGCCTTGATATCTCGCCAGGCTCCAGGAATGTGTTTTGCTTTTCATCCCAAGGTAAATTATCTCAACCCATTACTTACTACTGCATATAACAGTTTCCCAAGCTTGGAGTGTATTAAGAAAATGTTAGCATGCAAGTTTTGCCTTGTAAGTTTTAAAAAAATACATAGATATAACTAATGTAAATAGAATGGCAGTAGAAGGAAGATAGCTAGCTCACTTGCTCCCCTGCCTCCCATACTCTCCATGTCATTTTGCCTTTAAAATAAATTTTTAAATCTTAAAAAAATTTCTTGGGAAAAGCATTGTGGTGTAGTGGGCTAAGCTGCTGCCAGTGACACCAGCATCCCCTGTGGGCACCAGTTCATATCCTGGTTGCTTCACTTCTGATCCAGCTCCCTGCTAATGGCCTGGGAACAGCAGTGGATCATGGTCCAAGTGTTTGGGCCCCTGCACCCACGTGGGAGACCCTGATGAAGCTGCGGCTTCTGCCTAGTCCATGCTTGCCATTGCTGCCATCCAGGAAGTGAACCAGCAGATGGAAGTTCTCTGTCTCTCCCCCTCTCTCTGTAACTCTTGCTTTCAAAGTAAATAAATAAATCTTTTAAAAATAGTTTCTTCTTTTAAGTCAAAGTTTTTCATGTAGTTTTTTATGCTCTAAACCATTTATAATAATATTTTAAAAAATTTTATTAATATGAAGAGAAGATTTCATGCCTTTCATAGGTTTTATGTAGTTTTGAGACAGGATATTAAGTGTTAGCCTCTATTAAAGCAAAAGACAAATCTATAGCTTTTTCCTGCAGTAGTCTTTCATGTAGTTTCATTATTGGAAGATTGTAACAGAAGCAAAAGGACAACAGATAACTATATTGAAGGCTTATTGTTTTGGCTCTTGAATTGATTTTAATGGTTCCTGAATTGCCTAATATTCTGTTTAGTACACTTAGTAATATATCAGAAATTAGTGCATTTTGATTTTTTGTGTTGCAGGACACAAATATCTATTTGGCTGGCACTGAAGAAGGTCATATTCACAAATGTTCTTGTTCATATAATGAGCAATACCTAGATACCTACAGAGGGCATAAGGTTAGTTTTGTTATAGTAGGTATGACAAATTTGTCTTATAGTATTTTTGAAAAAATAATATCATTTTACATTGTATAGTTAACGTGACTACATTTACAGTTGCAAAGTTAAAAATACTATTTGGGCCAGAGGTTAAGAATCTGCTTGGAATGCTCACATCTCTTGGAGCTCAAGTTTAAGTCCCAGCTCTGCTTCTGGTTTGGCATCCTGGTAATGCACACCTTAGGAAGCAGCAGATGATTACTAAAGTACGTGGGTCCCTGCCACCCACAAGGAAGACCCAGACTGAGTTCCCAACTCCTGCTTCAGGTTGGCCTAGCCCCAGCTGATGTCAGTTTTGGGGGATGAATAAATGGATGGAAGAAAGCCCTCTTTCCCTCTCTGTTCCAAATAAATTTTTAAAAATAGTAAAATAAGCTTATCAATTGTTAAATTTTAAAAAAACATTAGTTTGAAGTAAGTGCTTTCTTGTAAATTAGGGCTTTTTATTTGGCTTCTTGATACCCTTGATGTTTTTTCTTGAAAATTATGGAAATCACAACCTTTATTTATTTGTAAAAATACTTTGCGAAGGAGATACCTTTCTCTGAAGGGAGGAGTGAACTTCCACTTTGACTATGGCCTTGTCTAAATAAGATCAGAGTTGGCGAACTCAAGAGGCTTCCATAGCCTTGGCAGCTCAGGACAAGAGCCTCGGGTGATTATTGATGTCATAAATCAAGAGTGTCAACTGTTAAATCAACAGCAGGAGTCACTGTGCACTTACTCCTCATGTAGGATCTCTGTCCTTAATGTGTTGTGCTATGTGAATTAGCTGTATAACTAGTACTCAAACAGTACTTTACACTTTGTTTCTGTGTGGTTGCAAACTATTGAAATCTTTACTTAGTATATACTAAATTGATCTTCTGTATATAAAGATAATTGAAAATGAATCTTGATGTGAATGGGATGGGAGAGGGAGTGGGAGATGGGATGGTTGCGGGTGGGAGGGAGGTTATGGGGGGAAAAAGCCGCTATAATCCAAAAGTTGTACTTTGGAAATTTATATTTATTAAATCAAAGTTAAAAAAAGAAAAAAATATTTTGTTTATAAAAATATCTAATCCCAAAGAAAATGGCCTTTTTGTCACATTTAGTCTTTATTTTTATGATTATAACATTCCTGCTTTATTTTCTATTTTCTTTTTTTTCCTTTTTTTTTTTTTTTTTTTTTGACAGGCAGAGTGGACAGTGAGAGAGAGAGAGACAGAGAGAAAGGTCTTCCTTTGCTGTTGGTTCACCCTCCAATGGCCGCCGCGGCCAGCGCGCTGCGTCCGGCGCACCGCGCTGATCCAAAGCCAGGAGCCAGGTGCCAGGTGCTTCTCCTGGTCTCCCATGGGGTGCAGGGCCCAAGCACTTGGGCCATCCTCCACTGCACACCCGGGCAATAGCAGAGAGCTGGCCTAGAAGAGGGGCAACTGGGACAGAATCCGGCGCCCCGACTGGGACTAGAACCTGGTGTGCCGACGCCGCAAGGCGGAGGATTAGCCTATTGAGCCATGGCGCCAGCTCTTTTTTTCTTAATGTTCTTTGTTATCTTTTTAAAGTAGGTGAAATATATATGGATATTTAGTGATTTTTGTAATAATTGTATGTTTATGTTTCTATATGAGATAATTTAAGGAAGATTCAATTTATAATCTTACTCTCAGTTAAGTAATACCCACGAAAATGGATGGTGTGTAAATATTCTAGAAAAAAAGTTTAGTATTTTTAATTTGTTGGTCAAGCTTAAAATATAAGATGTTAAATATTTACGTAGGTATTTTGCTTTATTTGTCTATTTCCAGGGTCCAGTGTATAAAGTAACATGGAATCCATTTTGTCATGATGTATTCTTAAGCTGTTCAGCAGACTGGGGTGTAATGATATGGCAACAGGAGAATCTCGAGCCATTTTTGAGTTTTTATCCAACCACTTATGTTGTTTATGACGTTGCCTGGTCACCAAAATCATCTTATATATTTGCCGCTGCAAATGAGAGCAGAGTGGAGATTTGGGACCTTCACATAAGCACGTAAGTGTTAACTATTAATGATTTCTTGGTGACATTTCTAATAGGATCAGTTGAAACTAACTGATACCTGATAGTTTTGACATTGGTTAGAGAGTATTGTAGTTAGTTTAAAACAAATAGTTTATGACAGGCCTTTATGAATAAAGATAAATGTCAGGATGCTATATTAATGCTGGTTATTTATACCACATGCAGTTTTTAACATATTTGAATGAAAATAGTTTTTCAGGCCTGCACTGTGGTATAGTAGGCTAAGCCTCTGCTTAAAGGACTGGAATCCCATATGGACACAAGTTCAAGTCCTAGCCGCTCTTCTTCCAATCCAGCTCTCTGCTATGGCCTGGGAAAGCAGTTAAAGATGGCCCAAGTCCTTGGGCCTCTGCACCCATGTGGGAGACCCGGAAGAAGCTCCTGGCTCCTGACTTCAGATCAGCTCTGCTCCGGCCATTGCAGCCATCTGGGGAGGGAACCAATAGTGGAAGACCTTTATCTGTCACTCCTTGTTTTTGTAACTCTAGTTCTCAAATAAATTAAAAAAAAATAGTTTTTCTTATCTCTTCAAATTTTTACAGGCTCATGTAGGATATTCTTAGTCATTGCCTGATTTATAGAGGAATAAAGAGGCATGATTACATTTTAGCTGAAGATTCTCTATAATAAGATAAATAAAACAAAGTAATTATTTTTGCAATATTTACTTATTCTCTTACTTCATTTCAAAACATATTTAAAGGAATATGCACTTAATTAAGAATTCTGATTTAGGATGTTAATAAAGTTATTAGAAGTTCATCTATATCCATATATTCTTATGTGAAAATTTATATGATTTTGGAATAAAAGGATTACTGATTCTACTTCAATTGGAAAATATCATGTACCTGTGCTAGTTGTTAGCATAATTGTTAGCAGAAGGAATTAGGAAAATACATTCTTTTATAAAATAGCATCAATCCAGACTTCAAATATAATACCAAATAATATTTTTTAGTATGACTACTGTATAAAATTGCTACTTAAATAATCCTACTTTTTTAATTTTTAAGATATATTTGAAAAACAGTGAGACAGAGTGAGAGAGAGAGAACTTCTCTCTGTTGGGTCACTGCCCACAACAGCCAGGGCTGGTCAGGCCAAAGCTAAGAGCCTGAAACTCAATCTGGGTCTCTCATGTGCTGGCAGGGACCCAAATACTTAAGCCATTACCTGCTGTCTCCAAGGGTGTGCATTAACAGGAAGCGAGAAACAAGCAGAGCTGGGACTTGAACTGACACACTCTGATACAGCATGTTGGCATCCCAAACAGCATCTTCACCGCTAAATGCCTCAAATCTACGTCTGATTTTAATTTTTCTGGTAACATTGTGGCTTTGTATACTTCACTAGAACTATACAAGTTTTCTGCTTTTGTTTTGTGTTTTAAGGTCATAGGTGATTTCTCTGAATGATCAAGCCTGGGAAAATTTCCTGTTCAAAATATCCTTCTGCATCCAGAGGTTCATTTTGTTAGTGTACACAAGGGGTCTGTTTGATTGGGGAATCACCAAATAAGCCTAAAGCAAGAGTTACTCAAGGAAATTTACTTGTCTCAAGAAAAGGATACAGTGAAAAGGCATAGTTCTCTAAAGAAACTGCCTCCCTGAAAAGCTGTTTGCCAGTGCTTTGATAGCAAGGTTTAGAGGAGTGTCCTGGATGTACAAAGAGGAAGCTGAAGGGCCCTTTCTGCTCCAGCAGGATGTGTCTTCATGCATTGTATGTTCAAAAATCTGACTCATACTAGTTTCTTGTTAGTGGTGGTCTAGTCTCCTGCTACAATATTTCAAGATAAGTTTTCCTGGAAAATCCTCTGAAAAATTAGCTCAAGGACTTCATATTCCCTACTCATGTTCCTATTGCCTAAATCCTACACTCTTGGTTACAATTTGTATGAAAGCATTATTCTGTTAGAAGAGAAGTGTTGTTAATAAATTGTGTTAGTTAGCATGCTGCAGACAAACAGAACCAACAGAATGTAGGTATCTATGTATAGGTCTGCTCTGTATCCATATTTAAAGATATCTACTTTAAGGAATTAGCGCACACAATTATGGGTCCTACCAAGTCTGAAGTCTGCAGAACAGACTGGCAGACTACAGTTTCTGGTAGGAGTCCGGTTGTAGCTTTGAGTCCAAAGGCATTCTACAAGTGGAATCTTATTCCACTTTGGGAGAATTCAGCTTTTTTCTTGTAAGACCTCCAACAAATTGGATGAAATATATTTTATGGAGAACTATCGTCTTTATTTCATGTTCTTCTGATTTAAATGTTAATAGCATCTACAAAATATCTCCTAGCAATGTGTAAAATATTTGACTAAACAACTAGGTACTATAGCCCAACTAGGTTGACATACAAAACTAATCATCCCAAAAATTAAACTTATGAGTTCACATTTTAACTGTGAAGTACCTTTATTTACCTTATTGAAGTTAGTTCATTGAAGAAATGAAGATTTTCCATGAGTAATGTGTGAGAACCCGTTATTTTGAATTTGGAACCAGTTTAAAAAGTCCTTGATTTTAGTTACATGAAATAAAGAAAATATATCAAGCTTTTCTTAGTCTGTGTATTAAAATGATTGTTTCAATATTATAACTGAATGTATAAGTAAATATTTCATTACAGTTTGGACCCTCTGATTGTGAATGTGGCTAATCCTGGGATTAAGTTCACGACTGTTCTCTTTGCCAAACAAACTGATTGCCTTCTGGTGGGTGATAGTGATGGACAGGTCACTGTGTATGAACTGAAAAATATGCCTACTACTATGGATTCTGGCCGGGTAAGCCTCAAAACTAAAAATTTATGTCACTTTATGAATCTATTAAATTGTAATTTTGTAGTATGCTGGGGATTAAATTTCTCAAGTTTCTTACATGTAGTATAATGGAGAGAATATAAAGTTGCATGAGTTCCTACCTACTAAGCATGGGTACCTATTAGGCTTATTTTATTTCAGCTTTACTTTCTTTATCTGTAAACAATAACTAGTAAGAATGATAATATTGTGAGCATAATGATTACAGATATTTTATGAAATAATTTTACTGCATGTATTCCAAGATTTTTGATTATGATATATCAAATCATATATATAAATAATCATAATCATATTTTAGATATTTTATAATGTTCCTGAAATGAGAATTTATTTCTATTGACTTAGCATTATCCTATTTTGTTACCCTGGTCTTCAAATATCAAAATTTTTTTTTAACTTTTATTTAATGAATATAAATTTCCAAAGTACGGCTTATGGATTACAATGGTTTCCCCCCAACAATGTCCCTCCCACCTGCAACCCTCCCCTTTCCCACTCCCTCTCCCCTTCCATTCACATCAAGATTCATTTTCAATTCTCTTTATATATAGAAGATCAGTTTAGCATACATTAAGTAAAGATTTCAACAGTTTGCTCCCACACAGAAACATAAAGTGAAAAATAATAGATGATTTTTTAAATGATGATGAAATCAGATCAGACCTATTGTCATGTTTAATCCCAGTGAGAGTCAAGTTGGGAATTGCTAATTTCTTCTTTTTTTTTTTTAACAGAAGATCAGTTTAGTATACATTAAGTAAAGATTTCAACAGTTTGCACCCACATAGAAACACAAAGTGAAATATACTGTTTGAGTACTCGTTATAGCACTTAGCACTAAGCCTCAATGTACAGCACATTAAGGACAGAGATCCTACATGAGGAGTAAGTGCACAGTGACTCCTGTTGTTGACTTTACAAATTGACACTCCTGTTTATGGCATCAGCAATCTCCCTATGCACCAGTCATGAGTTTCCAAGGCTATGGAAGCCCCTTGAGTTCTCCGACTCTTATCTAGTTTAGACAAGGTCATAGTCAAAGTGGAGGTTCTCTCCTCCCTTCAGAGAAAGGTACCTCCTTCTTTGAAGACCTGTTCTTTCCACTGGGATCTCACTCACAGAGCTCTTTCATTTAGTTTTTTTTTTTTTTTCCCTAGAGTGTCCTGGCTTTCCATGCCTGAAATACTCTCATGGGCTTTTCAGCCAGATTGGAATGCCTTTAGGGCTGATTCTGAGGCCAGAGTGCCGTTTAGGACATCCGCTATTCTATGAGTCTGCTGAGTATCTCACTTCCCATGTTGGATCACTCTCCCCTTAATTTATTCTATCTGTTAGTATTAGCAGGTACTAGACTTGTTTATGTGCTCCCTTTGACTCTTAGTCCTTTCATTATGATCAACTGTGAACTGAAATTGATCACTTGGACTAGTGAGATGGCATTGGTACATGCCACCTTGATGGGATTAAATTGGAGTCCCCTGGTATGTTTCTAACTCTACCATTTGGGGCAAGTCAGCTTGAGCATGTCCCAAATTGTACATATCTTCCCTCTCTTATTCCCACTCTTATGTTTAACAGGGATCACATTTCAGTTAAATTTCAACACTTAAGAATAACTGTGTATTAATTACAGAATTAAACCAGTCATATTAAGTAGAACAGACAAAAAAAACTACTAAGAGGGATAATGTATTAAGTTGTTCATTACCAGTCAGGGCTATGCTGATCAAGTCACCATTTCTCATAGTGTTGATTTCACTTCAACAGGTTTCCTTTTTGGTGTTCAGTCAGTTGTCACTGATCAGGGAGAACATATGGTATTTGTCCTTTTGGGACTGGCTTATTTCACTCAGCATGATGTGTTCCAGATTCCTCCATTTTGTTGCAAATGACTGGATTTCGTTGTTTCTTACTGTGGTATAGTATTCTAAAGAGTACATATCCCATAATTTCTTTATCCAGTCTACCGTTGATGGGCATTTAGGTTGGTTCCAGGTCTTGGCTATTGTGAATTGTGCTGCAATAAACATTAGGGTGCAGACCGCTTTTTTGTTTGCCAATTTAAATTCCTTTGGGTAAATTCCAAGGAGTGGGATGGCTGGGTCGAACGGTAGGGTTATGTTCAGGTTTCTGAGGAATCTCCAGACTGACTTCCATAGTGGCTTACCCAGTTTGCATTCCCACCAACAGTGGGTTAGTGTCCCTTTTTCCCCACATCCTCTCCAGCATCTATTGTTGGTGGATTTCTGAATGTGAGCCATTCTAACTGGGGTGAGGTGGAACCTCATTGTGGTTTTGATTTGCATTTCCCTGATTGCTAGTGACCTTGAACATTTTTTCATGTGCCTGTTGGCCATTTGGATTTCCTCTTTTGAAAAATGTCTATTGAGGTCCTTAGCCCATCTCTTAAGTGGGTTGTTTGTTTTGTTTTTGTGGATTTTCTTGATCTCTTTGTAGATTCTGGTTATTAACCCTTTATCTGTTGCATAGTTTGCAAATATTTTTTCCCATTCTGTCGGTTGTCTCTTCACTCTCCTGACTGTTTCTTTTGCAATACAAAAACTTCTCAATTTGATGCAATCCCAATAGTTGATTTTGGCTTTGACTGCCTGTGCCTCCCGGGTCTTTTCCAGAAATTTTTTGCCTGTGCCAATATCTTGAAGGGTTTCTCCAATGTTCTCTAGTAACTTGATGGTGTCAGGTCGTAGATTTAGGTCTTTAATCCATGTTGAGTGGATTTTTGTGTAAGGTGTAAGGTAGGGGTCTTGCTTCATGCTTCTGCACGTGGAAATCCAGTTTTCCCAGCACCATTTATTGAATAGACTGTCCTTGCTCCAGGAATTGGTTTTAGATCCTTGATCAAATATCAATTGGCTGTAGATGTTTGGGTTGATTTCTGGTGTTTCAATTCTGTTCCATTGGTCTATCCATCTGTTTCTGTACCAGTACCATGCTGTTTTGATTACAACTGCCCTGTAGTATGTCCTGAAATCTGGTATTGTGATGCCTCTGGCTTTGTTTTTGTTGTACAAGATTGCTTTAGCTATTCGAGGTCTCTTGTGCCTCCATATAAATTTCAGCACCATTTTTTCCAGATCTGAGAAGAAGGTATTCAGTATCTTGATTGGTATTGCATTGAATGTATACATTGCTTTTGGGAGAATGGACATTTTGATGATGTTGATTCTTCCAATCCATGAGCATGGAAGATTTTTCCATTTCTTGGTATCCTCTTCTAGTTCTTTCTTTAAGGTTTTGTAATTTTCATCATAGAGATCTTTGATATCCTTGGTTAAGTTTATTCCAAGGTATTTGATTGTTTTTGTAGCTATTGTGAATGGGATTGATCTTAGAAGTTCTTCCTCAGCCATGGCATTGTCTGTGTATACAAAGGCTGTTGATTTTTGTGCATTGATTTTATACCCTGCTACTTTGCCAAAATCTTCTATGAGTTCCAATAGTCTCTTAGTAGAGTTCTTTGGGTCCCCTAAATAAAGAATCATATCATCTGCAAAGAGGGATAGTTTGAGTTCTTCCTTCCCAATTTGTATCCCTTTAATTTCTTTTTCTTGCCTAATAGCTCTGGCTAGAACCTCCAGAACTGTATTGAATAGCAGTGGTGAGAGTGGGCATCCCTGTCTGGTACCAGATCTCAGTGGAAATGCTTTCAACTTTTCCCCATTCAATAGGATGTTGGCTGTGGGTTTTTCATAGATTGCTTGGATTGTATTGAGGAATGTTCCTTCCAAACCCAGTTTGCTTAGAATTTTCATCATGAATGGGTGTTGTATTTTATCAAATGCTTTCTCGGCGTCTATTGAGATAATCATATGGTTTTTCTTCTGCAGTCTGTTAATGTGGTGTATCACATTGATTGTTTTGCACACATTAAACCATCCCTGCATACCAGGGATAAATCCCACTTGGTCTGGGTGGATGATCTTTCTGATGTGTTGTTGCATTCTATTGGCAAGAATTTTATTGAGGATTTTTGCATCTATGTTCATCAGGGATATTGGTCTGTAATTCTCTTTCAGTGCTGCATCTTTTTCCGGCTTAGGAATTAAGGTGATGCTGGCTTCATAGAAAGAATTTGGGAGGACTCCCTATTTTTCGATTGTTCTGAATAGTTTGAGAAGAATTGGAGTCAGTTCTTCTTTAAATGTCTGGTAGAATTCAGCAGTGAATCCATCTGGTCCTGGGCTTTTCTTTGTTGGGAGGGCCTTTATTACTGTTTCAATTTCTGTCTCAGTTATGGGTCTGTTTAGGTTTTCGATGTCTTCCTGGTTCAATTTAGGTAGGTTGCATGTGTCCAGGAATCTATCCATTTCTGATAGGTTTCCTTGTTTGCTGGCATACAAGTCCTTGTAGTAATTTCTGATGATTCTTTTTATTTCTGTGGTGTCTGTTGTTACGTTTCCTTTTTCATCTCTGATTTTATTGATTTGGGTCTTTTCTCTTCTTTTTTTAGTTAGTTGGGCCAATGGGGTGTCAATTTTGTTTATTTTTTTCAAAAACCAGCTCCTCGTTTGGCTGATTTTTTGTAATTTTTTTTTTATTCAATCCTGTTGATTTCTTCTCTGATTTTAATTATTTCTCTTCTACTAGATTTGGGTCTGGTTTGTTGTAGGTTTTCTAGATCCTTGAGGTGAATTGAAAGCTCATCTATTTGGTGCCTTTCCAATTTCTTGATGTAGGCACCTATTGCTATAAACTTTCCTCTTAACACTGCTTTTGCTGCGTCCCATAAGTTTTGGTATGTTGTGCTGTTATCCTCATTTACTTCCAGAAAATTTTTGATTTCTCTTTTAATTTCTTCTATGACCCATTGTTCATTCAGGAGCATGTTGTTCAATCTCCATGTGTTTGTGTATGCTCTAGGGATCCCTGAGTTGCTAATTTCCAACTTCATTCCTTTATGGTCTAAGAAGCTGCATGGTATGATTCTAATTCTTTTGAATTTGCTGAGACTTGCTTTATGGCCTAGTATGTGGTCAATCCTAGAGAAGGTTCCATGTACTGCTGAGAAGAATGTAAAATCTTTAGCTGTAGGATTGAAAGTTCTGTAAATATTTTTAGATCCATTTGGGCTATAGTGTCGTTTAAATCTACTGTATCCTTGTTGATCTTCTGTCCTGTTGATCTGTCTATTTCTAAGAGTGGAGTATTGAAGTCCCCCAGTACTATTGTATTGGGGTCTAAGTCTCCCTTTAAGTCCCTTAACAAATCTTTTAGATAAACCGGTGCCCTGTAGTTAGGTGCATATACATTGATAATTGTTATATCTTCCTGTTGAATTGATCCCTTAATCATTATATAGTGTCCCTCTTGTCTCTCTTAACAGTTTTTGTGGTAAAGTTTATGTTGTCCGATATTAAGATGGCTACGCCCGCTCTTTTTTCATTTCTGTTGGCATGGTATATCGTTTTCCAGCCTTTCACTTTCAGTCTGTATGGATCTTTGTTGGAAAGATGTGTTTCTTGTAAGCAGCAAATAGATGGGTTTTGTTCCTTAACCCAATCAGCCAATCGGTGTCTTTTAACTGGACAGTTCAGGCCATTAACGTTAAATGTGACTAATGGTAAGTGGTAACTTTGCCCTGCCATTTGCCAAAGATAAGTTCTAATATATGCTTTGAATTCCCTGTGATCTTTTGCTGTGAGCTTTCCTTCCTTCTTTCATATTGATGACCGTGTTTCTGTGTTTCTGTGTGCAACACATCTTTAAGCATCTTTTGCAGGGCTGGACGAGTGGCAACAAATTCTTTCAATTTCTGTTTGCTATGAAAAGTCTTTATTTCACCTTCATTCACAAATGATAGCTTTGCAGGATATAATATTCTGGGCTGGCAGTTGTTCTCTCTTAGTACCTGGGCTATATCTCGCCATTCCCTTCTAGCTTGTAGTGTTTCTGATGAGAAGTCAGCTGTGAGTCTAATTGGAGATCCTCTGAGAGTAATTTGACATTTCTCTCTTGCACACTTTAGGATCTTTTCTTTATGTTTCACTGTGGAGAGTTTAATTACAACGTGTCGTGGTGAGGATCTCTTTTGGTCGTGTTTATTAGGGGTTCTGTGAGCTTCCTGTACTAGGATTTCTCTGTCCTTCTCCAAACCTGGGAAATTTTCTGCTAATATCTCACTAAAAAGGCCTTCTAATCCTTTCTCCCTCTCCATGCCTTCAGGAACTCCTAGAACTTGAATGTTGGGTTTTTTAATAGTATCCTGAAGATTCCTGACAGTATGTTTTAGATTTCTAATTTCCTCTTCTTTTCTTTGGTCTGACTTTATCCTTTCCTGTTCTCTGTCTTCTAAGTCCAATATTCTCTCTTCTGCTTCACCCATTCTGTTTGTAAGGCTCTCTATTGTGTTTTTCATTTGATCTATTGAATTCTTCACTTCATTATGATTTCTCGTCACTATCACAGTTTCCTGTTGTACTAGTTGTTTTGTTTCATTTTGATTCCTCCTTAATATTTCATTTTCACGAGAGAGATTTTCTATCTTGTCCATTAAGGATTTCTGTAGTTCAAGAATTTGTTTTTGAGAACTTCTTAATGTTCTTATCAATTTTTTGAGCTCTGCTTCTTGCATTTCTTCTATGTCATCATCTTCATAATCTTGAATTGGGGTGTCTTTTTCATTTGGGGGCGTCATGGTGACTTCCTTGTTTTTATTACCTTGGTTTTTGCGTTTGTTATTTGGCATATTGGAGATATTTGGTTTCTTCACTGTGGTGCTTTTTCTTGTTATACTATGACTCTAGATTAAGTGGACTGTCTGTTTTTGATGGAGCCTTAGAGGCTTGAGATGGGTGTGGCCTGAGAGCTCTGTTTGGTGTGCCAAAGGTGACACTCCCAGGTTAGGCGTGGTAGATCTCTCTCTCTTTCTTTTTCTGATTCAAAAGGGAAGTAATTCCACACAGCTGAACGAAGTTGGAGGTAGTTAGCAGGCAAATGATATACCCACAGGAGCCAGAGATCGGAAGCTCTTTCCCAAGGACCACACAGGGAATCTGTTCTGCCCTCAGAGTGGGCTCAAATTCTCCTTCAGTCTCCCACTGGGTTGCCAAAGTTACGGAATTGTAGCGTCTCTGGAGTACTCACGTGAATTCTGTGAGTTCTCTCCCCCACCGTCTCTTTTTTCACAGTCTCAGTTCAGTAGCACCACAAATTTACTAGGTCCTAATCTCCTGTTAATTCTCCCCGCCCAGAGTCAGGTTTTTCTGCTAGGCTCAGGGCCGGTGCAGACCTGAGGTCGCTCTGCTTATGACGTATGTCCAAGATGGTGCCTGCTCTTTGTCTTGCTCGCCCTTGAGAGGTGAGCAGAGAGAGAGAAACCCGTGTCCGTACCAGTCACCTTTTTTTTTTCTCTCTCTCTCTCTACCAGTTAGCCTGGTGAACTTCCCCCCCGCCCCCGGGGTCATTCCCTCTAGTCTCCTCTCTCCGCTTGTCTGCTGGTGTCTCGGGCTATTGAGGTTCGGCTCACCTCACGTTCCAGCGCTGGTGTGTTGAGTCTGCCGCTGGTGTCCCGAACTGTGGGCTCCCACACTCTCCACGCAGGTCCACTGTGAATCACGTGTTCCAGAAGAGTTTCTTCTGCTGTTTCCTCCCCTACTCTTCCTTGAACCTGCAGTATCTCCACTTTTATTAAACTGTCTCTCCCTGGACTATCAGTGTGCTCCCTTCCTATTCCACCATCTTGCCTCCTCTCCAAATATCAAAATTTTGTGTCCAAGCTTTGACTAGGAACTCAGTATCATGGGATGTCCATTATTTTAAAAATGACTTCTCATTTTTCAGTGTTTCTTATGTTTAAATTGTTGCAAACAGTAATCTGGTAAATACTATCACATAAATGAAAAACTTGATAAAATATTCAAAATATACGCACATCAATAAAAAACCATTAAGACGATAATAAAAGAGTGGGCATTGTTCAGGAACAAGTCATTCACAAGAAATGACTACTAAGTATATTTTAAAATTCAACCTCAAGAATAATTAAAGAAATAAAAATTTATTGTTTAAAATGTGGTAGCATTCTCATGTATCAAGATGACAATGTTGATTTAAAGTTTTTTGTGGGAATATTTAATATTGGCAAATATTTGATCAATTCTGTGATATTGATACTTAGAATACAAATTATTATAACTTCTTTGGTTATAGCAATGTAACCAAGACAATTAGAAATGTTTGGAGAATATTAATTCCTTGAACTAGTAATTCCTCTTCTGGGACTCTATCCTACAGAAATATTGATAAATGTAATCAAAGACATCATAGTATTTCCTGTGACAGCACAGGAAAAGAAAAAGGAAAAGGGAACAATCTAAATATCAAATAAGAGAGAAATAAGGCCCTGGAAATAAGATGGTTGATTAGATCTGGGTCACACGTTGGAGGTAGAGTCCTAACCAGCCAACCATATCGTTAAATAAATGTTAAATAAGTAACTAAATAAAATGCATGCGACTCTAATTATCATTGCACAGGCATGTTCCTCCACCCATTTCAAATCTGTGTTCAGTGTCACTTTCTCAGTCAAATCTTCTATGACCATCTTATTTAAAATTTCAGCCTCTACTCTCCTGCACACTTATCCTTCAATATTCTTCCATGACTTATTTTTATTAACAACACTTATCACCTTTGAATATACTATATAATATACTTATATATTTTGTTAATTGCCTGTGTCCCACAGTATTGTATAAACTCCATGAAAACAGTGATTGTTGTCTCTTTCACACTGCGCTATATACCAGTGGCAAAATATAGTATCTGGCTTATAGTAGCTATCTAATAAACAGACGTCTATAGAAACACAGTGCAGCAAATTAATTATTAATTGACTTTTAAAAGGGAAATGTAAAAAGGAAAATGAAAAAAATAAGAAAAGAATACTTTAGGGAAAACTTTCACAAAGGAGATTAAATTTCAACTATAATTGATAGTTTAGGATCTTGCCTTGCAGACAAAAAAAGGTAGGTCTTATTCCAGACTGAAAGGCTTAAGCAAAGATTTGGAATTGGAAATATTCAAGGAAATGGTGAGTGGACCTTTTAAACTAGTTAACAAGTTACTTGAGAGAAAAGTGACAAAGGAACCAACTGGATTTTTTGTCACTAGAAAAATTATAGCTTTCATGATGTTCTGTAAAAAATGATGGAAAAATCATTTAAGGTTCACAATTCTAGGAGTGACACAGAGAAAAAAATAAAATTAAATCTGTATCTCACACTTTGTGAATTGGCAAATGCCAAATGGATTGAAAATCTATGTGAAAAATAAAATAAACTTTAGAAGAAAATACAAGAATATGTCTTCATACTATAAATGTAAAGATAGTTTTTTTAAAAATAAGTAAAAAAATCTAATTTTTATGTTTCCTTATTTGTAAAACAAACATAATAATGGTTCCAGAATTAAAACTTTATAAAAAGAGTAAATGAGTTAATAGGGTCAGAATAATTAGAACTTTTCCAGGTGTATATTAAATTCTTAATATACTTCAGCTATTCTTTGTATAATTATGTCAAAGTTAAAATTTTCCATTCAGATTTTAAAAAAATTCTATTCAGGATTTCATATATCAAATTAAAAATATCAGATTAGAAGAAGAGATTTCCAACATAAATAGAAGACATTTTTATACAATATGTATTAGAAACTCTTATATGTGATTTCATCCCTTTTAGTAAAACTAAACTTTTAACAAAAAGATTAGTGTTATTGAGTGAAAACACAAACTCACATGAAAATTGAGAAGTTCTACTCTCTTAAATCAAGTGTTATCAGATCTGGAAAGAGCTTAAGATATCATGCAGTTTAATAGATATTTTACAGATGAGAATGTTGAAACATTACAGCTAAGTAGGAGCTGCCAAAATTGCCCTGTGAATCATTGTAAAATTATTTATCAAACTTTTTTAAGAGTCTTTCATAGGAAAGAACAGGTTTACACTAGGAAGTACCCATGACTGTTCAAACTTGTCTTTGTTTGTTCCCTTTTTACAGACTTACTGGATGCCTTTTATGTATGTATCACTAAGCTATAAATTTTAAATGACACCTTAAAGACTACTTTACCTTTTAGGTTGCATATTATGGCATTATAATTGTGACTTTTTTTCTTTCCAGGGAAATATAATATGTACTTTGCTTGGACCAAAATCAAACCAACCAGGATAATTCATCATTCTTAATATCTTTCTGTTGTTGTTTAAAGAAAAAGGATCAGTGTTTAACGTTCATTCATTTGTATTGTATGCAGCAAGCTGAGATTTTGATTTTTAAAAACAATACTTGATGCATAACCTCCATTTCAATTTAAAGAAATTTTATTTCACATATATATGATTAGTTTGTAACATAAGTTAACAGTGGTTCTAAATAAGAGTTTTGTTAGATTTTCTTAATTTTTCTAAAGATGTTTCTACTGTATTTCTTGGTCACATTCCAACTATACATAAGGACACTTATGACTTATACAATGTCCAGATATGTTAGAAAATCATTCCCTTAGAAGTAAAACTTGGAAATTATTAAAATTACTTAAACCAAAATCTTTTTGACAAAATTGGACTGACTTTTAAATCTTCTGCTTTTCAAACTCTATTTTCAAGAATTTATATAATTACTATATAATAATGCAGTCAGTTATTATTATAATAAGAACAGCAGATTCTCATACCCAACTTTTAATCAAAACTTTATCCTCCTAGATCTGAGAACTGAAGCTGTGGAACTTTATTAGGCTATTTTAACAAGCACAGGTTATAACTGCAAGTATTAGAATTGTATTGTTTAGCCAACAGGCATTACACTAACAGTTAAGTGACAAAAGTAAATCTGAGTCACATCAGGACACCCTTATCTGCATGCCTAAAATCTGCTGTAAAATTTAAGCCCGGATTTAAATGGACTCAGAGAGAAATTAGAAAGTCTGTGATCTACAGGCCACATCAGGATGTTATTTCAGGAAGGGTTTTAAAGAGAGGTGGTGGAAATGGGGGTGAGAGTAGGGGGCAGTGACTCCTCCAAATATAGATTGTTAGCAGGTTATTCCCTGGAGTTTGTTTTAGCAAGTTCTGAGTTTGTTATTTGAGACCATAGGACATTATGGCCTATTCTACAAAGCATTCTAAGTGCTGAGGAGAGGATAAGACATACAAAACTCTTAATGCTCTGGAAAAAAATATTATGTATTAGAAACTGCAGATGGAATCAGTTTAATGGTAGAAACTACTATTTAAGAATATCCATTTCTTCAAAATCTCCATTTCCTTGAAGCCATTCTTTAAATAAAAGCAAGGCAATTTTTAAATGACTCACGATGGATGAAGTCAGTTTTAAAGGATTTTGAATTTTCTACTGGTGTAAGTCATTGTGATTATCTTTGTCTTTCTGAAGGGTTGTACTTTCCACAACATTTTGTATAAGAAAATAAAAACCTGATTTGATTGAAAAAGTGTGTTTCCTGTTACTATATTTTTTAAATTTTTTAAAAATTGTTCCGTGTTCTCCTCTCGTTGTTTATCAAACCTAAATGAGATGTAAAGTATTCTTTTCAGATCCTGGGCAGCTGGTTGTAAAGCACTGAGCCTATTCCATTGCACTCTTCTCACCTGCTTCTCCAGCTGTCTGAAGCGGTTTTCCCATGCCTGTAGAGTAGCATGATTTTCACTATAAGATCATTTACGTGGGGGTTTCAGAAGGAATCATGTTTCTTGCTTTCTTAGGCTGAATGAGAATTCTGCTTAGCCAGTAGCCATCTTGTGTTATCCCCCCACCCCCCCCCCCCACCCACACACACCCCAGTGTGCTGGTTAGGGACTGAAGGAGGGAATGCTGACTCTGCTAACTTTAGGCTCTAATTTCCTGCTAGATATTCATGACTTCATGTGATCATTTTCTGCTAGGCATCTCCCATATGCAACTTACATTATTATTGTCAGACAGTAAATTGTTAGCTGTTCTTTCAGCTGAGTAGGAAAGGATTACTGTATTCACTACTACGTATCAGATTTAATATATTCATTTTGGCTCACCTCTGTGTAGTTATGCACAATTACAAGTGCAGAATTAGAACCTAGTAGTTTCCATTTTGTCTCGATGAGAATCTCCCTAAAAGAAAATGTTGACTTTTACTATAATTTGACTGAATTATCAACATACTAGTAATAATGCACATTAAAATTTTTTATACTTTGCAAAACATGTTTCTATCCATTATCCCAGTGTATCCTAACAGGAATCCTATCAGACATTGGGGCAAGTTGTTATTATCACGGTCTTTATTTTACAGATGATCTAATTAGGACTTGAAGAGGTGATAGAACATGCCAAAGACTATACAGCTGTAACTGATCAGGCTTGATCTCCAGTACTTGTGTACTTTTTGTATCCGTCCCTCTATTGTGGAGTAAATGGCTAATGCCCTATATAGTTTGCTGAGATTTGTAACAACAAAATGTGAGCATGCCTAGTTTTCTATAATTAAGGTTTTATCCATAAGTGATCATGCTTGTAAACTTGTAGCCCTTGCCACATGTGTCCCTTCTGTTGGGAGCAGCTTCCTTGCTATTCCTTACTCCTTCAATATACTTAACTCTTTACACACCTTTCAGACCTCAGTTCAAATCACACCTTCTCAGGAGCACATTTTCTGAACTCCCTTGGGCCTTGAGGTCCTACCACCCAACCAGACTAAATTTAGGCCTTCTGTTAAACGTTTTCAAGCCACTGTGGAATTTTACTTATAGCACTATTTCAGAAATTGTTGTAGCATAACATTTAGAAAATTATTTTTCTTTTTTAAAAAATATTTATTATTTATTTGAAAAGCAATGTTACACAGAGAGGGGGAGAGACAGAGAGAAGAGATCTTCCACCTCTTTGTGGTTGAGTCCCCAAATGGCTGCAATGGCCAGGGCTGGGCCAGTCCAGGCTGAGGCCAGGAACCAGGAGCTTCATCCAGGTCTCCCACCTGGGTGGCAGGGGCCAAGGTACTTGGCCCATCTTGCACTGCTTTTCCCAGGCCATTAGCAGGGAGCTGGATCAGAAGTAGAGCAGCCAAGACTTAAACCTGCACCCATATGGGATGCTGGCATCCCAGGCAGTGGCTTAATCCCTTGCACCACAATGCCAGCTCCTAGAAAATTATTTTTCAGTCCTTGTTTTTTCTTCATTATCTCCCCTACCCCCAAAATGGTAACTTTGTGCGTATAAGTTTAAGGAGACAAGCACAATGATAATAAATCAAATATATCCATTTTGTTCTAAAAAGCATAGGACATAAGAAAAATACAGACCAAGTATCTTAGACATGAAGAGAAATGAAGTTTCCTAAGGAAGAGAGAGTATGGAGAAATGAGGAAAAGAGGGAGGCCTGTAGCTCATAGCAGAGTGGACCTCTGTCCTGTTTCTGAAAAGCTGTATTCAGGAAGTGGTAAGATCTAGGAGAGATCACAGTCTGCTTTGTAAACTTCTCCCCACACCACAAGTAATGTGCAAAAGCAACAGAGACCCACTAGATGGGAGGAAGCCAGGCAACCAGGGAAGCACCAGCCCTGATGACAGAAGGCCTCGGCATGGAGCAAGAGGCTGCAATTACATCCTGGGAAGGAGAAAGAAATCAGGCCAAAGCTGAACTTATGTTAATTTGTTTTGTATGGTGTTTGTTTCTGCTAGTTGGGTGGATTAGAGACTCGAAGTCCCAAACTAAACTGAGTTATAGAAAATACAGTAATATTTCTTGGCTGTAACTGAGTTTCTAAACTAAGATTCATATTTGCTGCTTTAAATATTTATGTGATTATTTGCCTAGTGACTGTTTTCTTCCACATTGTGAGATCCTGGTAGGTAAGAACTATGTGTTTTGCTCGCCATATTGTATGTATCTCCAGTGCCTCTAACAAACAGTACCTCTACAGAGTGGTAATACAACGAAAATGTGTTGAATGAATGAAATATCAAATTAATAGGAAAATCATGGTTTCATGTTTGCCACTTATTACAGCACAGTCTAATACTGTAAATTTAATTTTCTCAATATCCTAACAAAATATCTAATATTACAGGGAATAAAACATTTTAACTGTGAAAAATATCAAGAACATAAAAGCAGCCTGGAAAGTTGATAAATATCTTCATGGTTTTCTTCACTTTATAACAATATAAAATCAGCCTTTCTTGGGGCCTGTGTTGTGACTTACAAGTTAAACCTCTGCCTGTGACCCCAGCACCCAATATAGGCTCCGTTTTTTTTTTTCTGAAAGCTTTTATTTAATGAATGCAAATTTCATAGGTATAATTTAGGAATATAGTAGTTCTTTCCCCCATACCCACCATCCCACCCCCACTCCCATCCTACCTCCTGCTCTCTCCTATCCCATTCTTCATTAAGATTCATTTTTTAATTAGCTTTATATACAGAAGACCATATATATAGAAGACTATACTAAGTAAAGATTTCAACAGTTTGCACCCCCCCACACACACACAAAGTATTAAGTACTGTTTGAAAACAAGTTTTGCAGTTAATTCTCATAGTACACCTCATTAAGGATAGAGGTCCTACATGGGGAGTAAGTGCACAGTGACCTCTGTTGTTAATTTAATAATTAGCACTCTTATTTATGACATCAGTGATCACCTGAGGCTCTTGCCATGAGCTGCCAAGGTTATGGAAGCCTTTTGTGACCACAACCTTTGTCAGTATTTAGAGAAGGTTATAAGCAAAGTGGAAGTTCTCTCCTCCCTTCAGAGAAAAGTACATCCTTCTTTGATCACTCCTCCTTCCCACTGGGGTCTCACTCACAGAGATCCTTCATGTAGGATATTTTTTTTCCAGTCTCTTGGTTTTCCGTGCCTGAACAGCTCTCACAGGATTTTCAGCCACATCCGAATTACGCACTGGTTTGAGACTCAGCTGCTCCACTTCTGATCCACCTCCTTGCTATGGCACCTGGGACAGCAGCAGAAGCTTGGCCCCTTGCACTCACATGCTGACCCGGAAGAAGTTCTTGGTTCCTGGTTTTGGCCTGGTCCAGCCCCAGCTGTTGCAGCCATTTGGGGAGTAAACCTGAAGATGGAGGATCCCTCTCTCCCACTCCCTCTCTCTGTTCCTCCCTCTCCTCCTCCTCCTCTCTCTAACGCTGCCTTTCAAATAAATAAAAAATTAACCTTAAAAAATTAACCATCCTCTTCAAGACAAAAATAAAAACAAGTCTATGCTTTCTTTTATTGAGGAAAATGCCAGTTATCATAAAAAATGGCAATTCTTGGTCTGATGATCCAAGAGCCATATCCCTGCATTCTGGTGTTTTGAGGATCTCTTTGCCGTTGGTGGATGCTGGGTCTTGCCAAGGCCACACCTCTGCTACTGGAGATGCAGACTATACGATGACCATTGTTCCTTCACATGACATTTAGACTGTGTGTCTTGTTTGTTCAAGGTTTCGTGCAATGTGCAAATCCACCCTTAAATCCATAGAACATTTACTAGGCTATTCGACTGCATTTCCTCATTTGGTGAAAAATTTTTAAAAAGTTGATAGGTTACTTGAAACTAATTACTGTGTTAGGAAACAAAGCCTGGCTATTAATTCGAAACAACAGAACATTGTTATGAATTTTATAAAAATAAAGTTTTTTTATAAATTGGTGAGACATTTATGTAGCATCCAGATCAACTCATGAAAAACGTGCTTTTACTTTACCTGTATTTTCTTTGAATAAGTCCGCTGTATTGGTGCCATCATACCAGGAAGAACAAAGAATCTCAGAAGTTTTGGGGGTCTTACAATAGAAATGGCTGATCATTTGATTGAATTTTCCAAATTATTTCACACATTTTGATTCTTGAATGTCTATTTTAAAAATCCCTAATTGATAACAAAAACATAAAAATTAAAATAACTGCTCTGTCCATACCAGTTTTAAATATCAATTATTGTTTTCTATGATGCATTTAAAATTTTAGCTGCTTATTTTATTTTGTTTTGAGTTTGGGGGTTTTCTTCTAACTTTATTAAGAAATAATTGACAAAAGTTGTGTATATTCAAGTTATAAAATGTGATATACATTGTGAAATGATTGCTGTAACATAATTAGTACATTCATCATCATACTTAATTGTCATTTGTTGTGGGGGAAGCACTTAAGACCTAAGTAAACTCCAAGTAAACAATACAATATTGTTAACTAGGGTCATCATGCTGTACATGAGATCACCAAAACCTACTTTTATTCTTTTTTTAAGATTTATTTATTTATTTGAAAGAGTTACAGAAAGAGACAGAGAGACAGAGAGCTTCCATCAGCTGATTCCACTTCACAGGTGTCTGCAATGGCTGAAGCTAGGCTAATCCTGAACCAGGACCCAGGAGCTTCCCATGTCTCCCATGTCTCCCAGGTCTCCCATGTGGGGCCAGGGGCCCAAGGACTTGGACCATATTCTGCTGCTTTCCCAGGCACATAAGCAGGGAGTTGGATCAGAAGTGGAACAACCAGGACTTGAACTGACACCAATATGGGATGCCAGAGCCGCAGATGCAGCTTTGCCTGCTGCACAACAGTGCCGGCCCTCTATTTTTTCTTATACTTGGAAAATTTTGCCCTTTTGACAAACATCTTTCCACCTCCCTACAAACCCTAGCAACTATTATTCTACTCTCTACCTTGGGAGTGTATTTTTTTAATATTCCACACGTGAGATCATATAGTATCAGTCTGTGTTGTTTTACTTAGTACAATGTTCTCCAGGTTCATCCTAGTTGTCACACATGGTGGAATTTCCTTTTTTTTAATGGCTGAATATATTTCATATACATATGTATATATACACATATATATAAATTTATCCACATTTTACAAATTAAGAAACCGAGAATCACATTACAAATATCCTAATGTCACATATATATTTAATGGCAGAATAGAGAACTGAAAACTGATGCCATAGACGTGTTTACAACTCATGTCTCGCTGCCTCAAACACTATTCATCATACTATAACCATAGTTCCTTTGACAAATGGTTTATAGTGAAAGATGTGTTTACTGAAATCCATCTGGACTTTTGGTTCATGTTAATTGTGGACCTTCATATAATCAATCATATTGAGCATGTAACTGATCATAGTTTTAAACATTCTCTATAAGATTTAAATAAATTTAAGATGTGTGTCTTTTAACTGGAGAGTTGAGGCCATTAATGTTCAGGATCTTTGCCACAGATGGAGGTGATATTTTTCCCTCCACAGAGAAGGAATCACAGAATCAACTAAACAATTACATTGTTCAACTTGATATAAAGTGAAGTGATATCACATTGAGGTCTCAAATACCAGTGTTCCCAGTTTAGGTAAGAGTTTTGCAAGACCTGGTGTTTTCAGAGGGTTAACTGAAAGAAATGTCACTCTTTAGCTGTTTGGGATTATAGATTCAGCTTACTATTACAATAAAAGTGCATGCTGAGAAAGGCATACCCAAGTCACAGGTGAAGAGTAACAGGGGAGATTCTAGTCAGAGAAGCTCTCCTGAATCCTGTAGAGAAATTACCTTTCTATTCATTTTTTAATACAAGAGAGAGTTACAGACAGAGTCAGTCTTCCATCTGCCAGTTCACTTGCCAAATGGATACAACAGCCAGAGCTGGCCTGATCTGAAGCCAGGAGCCAGGAGCTTCTTTCCGGTCTCCTACGTGGGTGCCGGGGCCCAAGCACTTGGGCCATCCTCTACAGCTCTCCCACGCCATTAGCAGGGAACTGGATCAGAAGTGGAGCAGCCAGGACTCACATCTGCACCCACGGGATGTTGGCTCCACGGATGGAGGCTTAGCCTACTACAGCACAATGCCCGCCTTTCTGGTCTATTCTGGTTGTGAGAGAATAAGGCAGCTAGCAATTATTGACCCACATTATTTCATTATCTCATTAGCTCACTAAGAAGGATGCTTATGTAACTGGCTTTAGATTCTAGTTCTGGTAAGCAGAAGCCATGCTTTAGACGGAAGACATTCTTAAATGTCATTTTCCATGGCTTTGACATGATGCTACTTTTCAATATTCGTGAAACTCTTATGAGATGGGTTTTCCTGTGTAAAGATGTGGTCATTGAGGTCAGAGAGTTTAAAACTTGCCTGCATCGATCTATAAGGGGCAAAGCTAAGACTGCAAATCCTACTTGGCTGCTGCCATGAGTTTTCCACGATGCCTACCCAGAGAACATCTGTTTATTGTTCCACACATGCAGTTAATGCCCACAGCAGAGTTCAGAAGTAACTGAATAACTGACAATGCTCGTAAAAACACATTATTAAAACTTCCCTGTGGAAGCTAGGTGCTTAGCAAACATTGTTAAAATGAAGTTCTGCCCCATAACATGTCAGGAGAGTGAGCATAAATTGGTGGAGAGAGTGAGGACAGCATCAAAACTTGATTAGGCAGGATTCGCTATCAGATCCTCATTCCCTCGGCAGCGGAATGAAGGGCTTGGTTCTCACTGCCTCTCTGTTCTCCGTCCTGCTGGCCGCCGTCTCAGAGGTGGGGGGCGAGGGGAAAGTGAAGCTCTGCGGGCTGGAGTACGTGCGAACAGTCGTCTACATCTGTGCCACCTCCCGCTGGAGAAGGCACCTGGAGGGGAACCCACAAGCGCAGGAAGGTAATGCTAACTCAGTCGACTTTTTGATTTTTATATCTCTCTCTCTTTTTTTTCCAAATTGTTTATAAACAGGTCTTTTAGTCATCGATGACTCATATCCATACAGGAGGCTGATGATCAAAATAGACTATATTTGGCTTGAGAAAGAGGTGAGCGTGCTGCTGTTTGAAAAATAAGGACTTCTTTTTCTTCAGTCTGTGGCTTGAAATCGATGGATGGCACGACTCCTTCAGTGAGCTGAACATCACTGCACCGCGGAGGAGAGACACATGTGATTTCAAGGCACGTGGTTTAGAGTAGCAAGGTTTTCACACAGGGAAAATCACATAGGTTGGATTTTTGAAATACCAGTTGAAATTTAGGCAGGTGTTGAATAAAGCTGGAAGGAAGGAATCTGATTTTTATTGAGCACTTATTAAGTGCCAGGCAGTTTCATGTGCAACATTTCACTCTGCTTCCTGTGGAGATCTTGTGAAATAAGGGAAATGACTACCATTTATCATTTTAGCAAAGAGAAAACTTCACCCCACTGGTAAGCAGCATGGCTAAGAAGTGGATTAGCTCTGTTTGGCTTCAGGAGCTAAAGCCTTTGTTTATTCTGCATGGTGTCTCAGGTGGGGAGAGAAGGTGGCGGACTGTCGTGATAATTGATATCACTGTGGAGGTGATGGTGTTTGATAGAGATTCTGGAGGCTGGGTAAAATTTGGGGAGTTTTGAAGGATGGGTGTGAAACAGGGCGAAGCAGGATGGGAAATTCAAGAATTGTCTGAACAGAATTTCAAAGATGGGAATGAACCGTATGTGGTCTTCCTCACTTTTTTTTTTTCAATTATGTGATTTGGAAGTTTGACTATAATTCTTGGGGCTAATCCAATATTAAAGTGTTATTTATTTAAGATTCTATTTTAAAATGTATTTATTTAATTTGAAAGGCAGAGAGAGAGAGAGAGAGAGATTTCATCGATTCACTCCCCATATGCCTTCAGTAGCTGGGGCTGGGCCAGATCAAAGCCAGGAACCAGGAACTCAATTCAGGTCTACCATGTGAGTGACAGGGGCCCAAGTACCTGAGCCACCCCCTGCTGCATCCCAGGGTGTGCAATGGAAGGAAGCTGGAGTTGGGAGTGGAAACTTGAACCCAGCACTCTGATGTGAGATGATGCCAGCCTCACAAATGGCAACTAAGCTGTCATGCCAAATACCTGCCCCTATTTTGAACTACTTTAACACTTATAAATACTTTTACACTTATATGCTGTTGGTGGGAATGTAAATTAATGCAGCTACTGTGGAAAATAGGGTGGAGATTTCTTAAAAACTTGAAATAGACTTGCCATATGATCCAGTATTACTACTACTGAGTATATACCGGAAAGACATGAACACATTGTATCAAAGAGATACCTGCACCACCATGTTATAGTAGCACTGTCCACCAAAGCCAAAATTTGGAATCAATCAAGGCATCCATCATCAGCTGAACAAACAAAGAAAATGTGGTATATATGCACGATGGAATATTAGTCAGCTATTAAAAAGGATGAAATTCTACCACTTGCAGCAAAATGGACACAACTGGAGGACATCATGTTAAGTGAAATAGGCTGGACAAAGAAAGGCAAATACTGCATGCTCTCCCTTATACATGGGAGCTAAAATGTATTTTTTTTTAATTTTTTAATTTTCATTTTTAATTAGTTTTTAACAGATTCCATCTGCTGTGCAGGTACAATTCTAAGACCATAAAAATAACAATACAATAAAATAATACAATTAAAAATACTGTTACAGTTATAAAAAATTGATAGAAACTTTATGTATTTAATGTATACATATTGTTTGAAATATGTATACATTATGGAATGACTAAGTTGAGCTAATTAACATCTGCATTATCTCACATATTTGTATGTGTGTGTGGTGAGGACACTTAGGATCTGCTCTCAGCAATTTTCAAGAATATGATGCATCGTTAATTATGGTCAGCGGGCTGCACAGTGGACCTCCTGGGCTTATTTCTCCTCATCTAACTGAGATTGTGTACCTGTTGGCCAAATCTCTCCAGAAATCAACCCTACTGCAGTCCCGGGTAACCATCCTCCTCCTCTCTACTTCTAAGAGTTCTGTTTTTTTAGAATTCCTGTATAAGTGAAATCAGATAGTTTTTGTCTTTCTGTGCCTGGCTTAGGATTCAATTCTATTTTATTTTATTTTTTTAAAGATTTATTTATTTTTATTTTAAAGTCAGTTACACAGAGAGAGGAGAGGCAGAGAGAGAAAGAGAGACAGAGAGAAGTCTTCCATTCGACGGTTCATTCCCCAATTGGCTGTAATGGCGGGAGCTGCGCCAATCTGAAGCCAGGCACCAGGAGCTTCCTCCGGGTCTCTCACGCCGGTACAGGGGCCAAGGATTTGGGCCATCTTCCACTGCCTTCCCAGGCCACAGCAGAGAACTGGATCGGAAGTGGAGCAGCTGGGTCTCGAACCAGCGCCCATATGGGATGCCGGCGCTTCAGGCCAGAGCGTTAACCTGCTGTACCACAGCACCGGCCCCTTAGGATTCTATTTTAATAATTGGTTGCGAATGTTGTTTTACAACAAAATGCTAAAAAGACAAAACTATGATTACATAATAAATGTTGCAAACACATAGATGGTTGTAAAATTTCCAATTTGGTTTAAAATATCTTTGTTAAAATATTTTAGAAATGTTCATATTTTGGTAGAATAATGTTAAAAATCATGAATTTATCATCGACATTTCCATTCTAATCATATTGTTTCACATTGTAAGGTGTTAGCAGGAATAATAACGGCTTTTAATCTTAAGAGTAAAATTATAACCTACTGGGCCTTTCATCAATCTTTGGAATATTAAACACAAATGCACTGAAAAAATTATATTTGAAAAATCTCTGAGACACTTGGGGCAGTGGAATAGATATCTAGATGAGGTTAAGTCTTTTCGATGCCACTGAAATCTAAAATCATTTATTTAATGACTCACTGAATTTCAGAGTGTTTTTCCAGGAGTTGTCTCATCAATAACCAGTTTACCAAGCAGCATTTAATCATATAGTTTTTGTCTTGTTTTGTTTTTGGTACTTGCTACACTAAGCCACTGATAAATAAATTTAAACTAAATTAAAGGAAAGAGGCTTAAGTGTGCACTTTGAGAATGACACTAAAGTGTATTTTCAGATAAAGAGGTTTCAGTCTCCACTTCCTTGCCGGATCAGCTTTGTAGAACATACACAGGATTCTGCCCGTTTGTCTGTGTGACTTTTGTTTACAGCGTGTAATTGATACCTTCGGATTCTGCTGGTCACTGAGCAGTGGCAGCCAGAAGTCCAGCCCTGGCTTGTGACACAGGGTATGACCCTCTTCCTCTTGGCACTCAAGTTTCCTGCTCTGCAAAACGTTTTCACCCAAATGTCTAACCTCTCTGAAATCAGACCGACTTAGAAAGGTTATGTGGAAGACTCAGGTTCACTTGCGAAATCCCATTCATTCTCCAAGAGCAGCACACAGTTGCTGCCTCCTTTGTCAGGGCTCTCTAAAGAACTATTAATTTTTTCCTTTCCCCCCATGCAGCTGAGAGAAGAAACAACTTCCCTCTCCCAAACACACACGAGGTTTCTGGGGGAAACCCAGCGTACGACCTTCTGAAGGTGGATTTCTCGGGGAAGGAACAGCTCCAGAATGAGCAGATGCCCAGTGAGGGGCTCTCAGATTCGAAGCAGCGTTCGGTGATGTCGAGACAGGAATTGCAAACTCTGTGTTGCACTGACGGCTGTTCCATGGCCGATCTGAGTGCTCTTTGTTAAGTCAAGAGCTTTAAAACCTGCTTGCTCTGAGTGTTTTTACTGCCTTATGTTACACACTGTGTCATTAAAATGATGGCTTTCGGGTAGACAATCCTTCTTTTCTAAGAGATATTGAGGAATGGCGATAGCCACAGCGAAATCTGCTTTCTCCCTTTGCCAAGATGAATGCATTGCTCTTTCAATTCTAGCTAATGCTTTGCGATTTCAAGTGCTGTGCAAGATCACAATAAATTTGCCATAAACCAAGCTCATGGTGAATTGTTGTTATTTGAAAAACAAGTAAATAACTTTGAAACAGTAGGCAGAAAATACTGGTGGTAGGAAAACCTTAAAATCAGTTATTATCTCATAATCCAGAAGTAACTATTCGCTCTTAACTTCTAGGTTACTGTGTATGGTTGCTGCAATTTTAAACTTTGATTCATGGTCACATGCAAGAATCTAAGCAAGGTACTCTTCTCAAAACCTTAAGAGTGCTCCACACTAAATGGAGTGTTGAAGAATTTGTCAACATTCCACTTGAGAATAGCTGGAGACCAGTATGAAGGCACTTTTGAAAGTCTATGGAAATGGAATGAAAAGATAATTGTAGCTTTTTGCAGAAAATTTGAAATCTATGTAGATGAGGGGTCTTCAGATACTTCATAGAAAATGCATTATCATAAAACCGTGCATAAGCCGGCACCACGGCTCAATAGGCTAATCCTATTGAAAACATAGTTTTGTATATTCTTACTTTGTCTTTTTATCTAAGGAGACACCCAAATCACAGTGACTTTGTTTTCTGGGTCTTGGTTTCTTGACTTCCAGAATGAGAACAGAGTATATTGTTAACCTCAGCAGTAAAGAAGCCAAATCTAGGTAGCAGGAAAGTTTATTATTCAAACGTACAGCAGATTTTAGCTGTTTATGGGACCTGACAAATATATATGAGGGTACCACAGAAAGTTTGTGAAAACTGGAACTCAAAGATAAATATATACTGGTGCAGAAACTTTTTGAAATCTATGCACGGTTTTTTGTCATTGTTGTTGCTGTTGACAGGCAGAGTGGACAGTGAGTGAGAGAGAGAGAGAGAGAAAGATCTTCCTTTTCCCTTGGTTCACCCTCCAATGGCCGCTATGGCCGGCATGTTGTGGCCTGCGCACTGCGCCAAAGCCAGGAGCCAGGTGCTTCCTCCTGCTTTCCCATGCCGGTGCAAGGCCCAAGCACTTGGGCCATCCTCCACTGCACTCCTGGGCCACAGCAGAGAGCTGGCCTGGAAGAGGGGCAACCGGGACAGAATCCGGCGCCCCGACCGGGACTAAAACCCAGTGTGCCGGCGCCGCAGGTGGAGGATTAGCCTAGTGAGCCGCGGCGCCTGCCATGATGTGCTGCTCTTAATATCTTAATACCATAGTCTGTATTTGAAAGCGGTATACTATATTGTGACATTTGTGTCAATGCATTGTGTATGGTATTTAAACATTTCCTTCATATATTTGTTGCAGTGAATTTATGAGGGTACTATGTTGCCATTTTGCATATGACTACATCCAGGCTCAATAGGCTTAAGTATGTTCTAAGTCACAGAGCTTAGTGGATAGTATTACTGGATTCAAACTTAAGCTGCTTAGCATGATTCAGACAGTCACATCAAACTGTATTTTTACTACCAGGCACCCTCAGTTAAAAAAATAAGTCAGATTCACTAAAAAAAATGTCCTTTAAGAAGCATTAAAAATAATTATATTAAATCTCAGCCCTTGGGTACATGTCATGTCAATATTTTGGATGATGTAAAGGAAGAACCACAGGAAACACTTTTGTAGTAAGACAATTATCTCATGAGAAAGCCTTTGTTGATTGAGTTGTGAGCTTACAACTGGCTTTTAGTTTGTTCAAATAAGCACCATTCTTTTTTTAAAAAAAAAAGAAAAAGGCTGAAAACTGTGGTTATTTGGATTTGGGTATTTCAAATGAAAGGAAATAAGATTTGAAAATGAAGTGAGCCTTTCTCTTCAAGGAAGACAATTTACGGTATTTATGCTCATGAGAAAATTCAAGCAATTATGGAAAACTTTCATCCATTTCTATGAGCATCAATGATGATGTTTTGATTTTTTGATGTGTAATCTATGTCAACATTTGGAAGATCTACAGGACTAAGTGAACCACCATTTTTCAAGTAATATTTAAAAATCACAAATAGGTAAATTATGTAACAAGGCACAAAAAATTTAACCATATAAAAATAATTGATATGGTTTCAGATTCTATATTGCAACTAATCTTTAATAAATAACCACTTTTCAAATTATTAAAATAATCTTATTTTTTCCAGTTATATTTCCACATAAGACTGGATTTCCTACATGCTAAGCAAAGTAATGTACAGCAACAAATTGAATGCACAAGACAGAATGAGGACAAGCTGTATTTTACCAATGCAACCATTAGAGATTTGCAAAAATATAAAACAGTGCCACTTTTCTAAGAGCTTTCTGTTTTTTTTAAAATACGGTTTTCACAAAATAGGAGATACTTGAAAAAGTTCATGGAAAATGGAATGAAAAGATCAAGTTTTTGGTGCAAAAAAGTTTTTTAACTCAAATAGTTTTTTGATAATATACATTTTCCATGAATTTATGAAGTATCCTCACATGTTATTTGTTTTAACTTGTAATGGGTGTTTTTTTTTAAAGATCTATTTTATTTATTTGAAAGACAGAGTTACAGAGAGAGGCAGAGACTCAGAGAGAGGTTGGTCTTCCATTCCCTGGTTCACTCCTGAGATGGCCGCAATGGCTGGAGCTGCACCAATCTGAAGCCAGGAGCCAGGAGATTCTTCCGGGTCTCCCACATGGGTGCAGGGGCCCAAGGCCTTGGGCCATCTTCTACTGCTTTCCCAGGCCATAGCAGAGAGCTGGATTGGAAGAGAAAAAGCCGGGATTAGAACCGGTGCCCATATGGGATGCCAGCACTTCAGGCCAGGGCTTCAACCCGCTGCACCACAGTGCTGGCCCTGTTAATGGGTTTATTTTTAAATGAGTTAATGAATATGTCTAAGTTTCTCAATTTGAAATTCCATTATAACGGATGATAGATTCAACCATACCAAAAACAAAAGCTCTTTAACATTCTTAATAATCTTTAAGAATACAAAGGAGTTTGAGACTAAAAAGCTTGAGAACTGCTATTCTATTATACATACTGCTGCAAGAATCTGAATCCCATCAGTAGATACTCAGATTTTTTTATTTTATTTTATTTTTTTATTTTTTGCCAGGCAGAGTTAGACAGAGAGACAGAGAGAAAGGTCTTCCTTCTGTTGGTTCACCACTGAAATGGTCGCTACAGTCGGTGCTGCACCAATCTGAAGCCAGGAGCTGGGTGCTTCCTCCCAGTCTCCCATGCGGGTGCAGGGCCCAAGGACCTGGGCCATCCTCCACTGCCTTCCCGGGCCACAGCAGAGAGCTGGACTGGAAGAGAAGCAACCTAGACTAGTACCTAGCACCCCAACTGGGACTAGAACTGGGGTGCCAGTGCCACAGGCGGAGGATTAACAAAGTGAGCCACGGCGCCTCCCAATACTCAGATTTTTTTATAGTATTTGCCATTACAAATAAACACGCAATAGTCTTATATGTATACCTTATGTACTGATCCTAGGGTTTAATATTTATTCATAATTTTTACTAGTTCTTATTTTATCATAAGCTTATCTATATTTACTTGTTATTATAAGTATATCTAACTAATTTAAGTACATAGAGAAACAAAAAAGAAAAACCAGGCTTCTTACAGGAAGGTGTTTCAGGTAGTGAGAAGAATTCACCAACAGTAGAACAGAGAGAGGAGTGAGTAGAATTAGATTTATTAGAATCCACTGCAAGGGAAGCAGCAGGCCAGCTCTCAACTCATAACTGCTGCAACGTGGGTTATAATCTGGGAGATACTTATCCGAGGCAGGTTGCTGCTGGTAGGGTTTTTCCATCACCTGTGATTTCCTTATTGCTGGGATTTTTATTAGTAGCTTCCTTATCGCCAGGGGCCCAGCTGACCTCCACATTGCCTCCTGAGAGATCAACAATGACAAATCTTTGACATGTGGGTGAAGGTCTCTTCTGCTGTAACTGCTTCATGCTTGGACAAGAACCTTGCATTGGTGCCAGAACTGGCAATCCGTCAGGGCTTTAGAGTGCCCTGGGGTCCTGGCTGCAGGGCTCCAGGAGGCAGTGGAGCCTCAGGAAAGAGGTGGTGATCCATTCTGGAAATGTCTTCCATTAACCTGGGGAGCCGTAGGTGGCCTCATCTGGAGGAAACTGATGTTGAGTCCCTTTGGAAGTGGGTTTGTCGTGTTCTGGAGGATATCACTGAATTAATTTGTTCCAAAGAAGAAATCAAAAGGTTAGGGCAAAGGAGAGGTCTTAGAGGAATCATGAGAGGGAGGAGAGAAAATAGAAGCCAAGTTTTCCACCAAGGAAGTTGGGACCTGAAGCCTGGAGTCTAATTTTCTAACAATCTGAGCCAACCTCATCTCATACAACATTCAACTTTTACAAAACTTCTATAAGATTTTTAAATCACCTTATTTACTTGTCTTGTATTTTTCCTTTCCAACCTAGAGCAATCCAGTCATTCTACTTTAGGACAAAAATTGCCATATACAATGCCTTTCCTTATCCACAAATTCTTAACAAACTTCCTTAATAAGAGTACACTATCATACTTATAGCTTCCTTCCCTATTTCTCTTTCCTATCTACTGGTTCTTTTCATTTACATTTTAAAATAATCCTTTAAAAATCCATAAATTAAGATAAAATATTTTTAGTAAGAAAACATATACCAGAACACAATGAATATTGTACCTGGATTTGAATTATTTGGTTTGCTGACCAGCAAACCCACACACAAATGTATGTTAACAATTCTGAAACTATACGTACCCTTTTTTCAAAAGCAGTTATCCATCAAAAATGTCCTTAATTTATGTTACCCAATAGGCATTTAGATTAATATAATTTTTGAACCATTTACTCTGCATTGGCTTGCTTTGCTAGAACAGCATAAAAGCTTACATATACAGAACTTAAATCAAGTCTTAATGGGAAACAGTGACATGACCATTTTTCATTCAATCTCAGAGTGCACTGAGGCCAAGGAGTGTTAGTCATGGCCTTCCTTTGATTGATCAGCGATATCGTGCTCTTTAGGAAATTTTACGATGGCCAAGTGGGCTTCAGTCAGTCTGCAGGTTGCATGCTCTGTCCTGGGCCTGGAATTCCTCTTCAGCAAGGACCCTGTGAGAAGATACTGATCATCAAGGTGTTATCTACGGTAGAAGGAAATGACCTCATGAGTTGGGTGATTAGAATCTTGTAGGGCCAGCTGATGTTGGTGTTTTGAAAATGCAGAGCAAAGACATTTTAAGCTAAGGGAGGGAAGTCAGGGGACTGGGGGCTGGTGGCCTGTAGCACCTGTATTTAAGTCAATATTTAGGGGCTTGGTTTCAGTTCCCCTATTCCTTGCTACTCCTCAATCCTGTAGGCATAGCCCATCATTCTGGCTACTACCTACTGTTAAAAAGGTGAAGTAGGTGTTTTAGAATTAGAGGTGAGGAGGCTGTAAACTTCTCTTTAGGAAATCCAGGCTCCTGGCTTAACTGAAGAGATTTTCTGCATCACGACAGGATTTGACTCAGTCAGTTTTTACAGCATTATCTTGCAGGTGCATCAACAGCCCACCCTGGCATTCCTATACCTATAATGGAAGGTGGAAAGATTAAAGTTTCCCACCAGAATATTTCCAGTCCCAAATCAGAGGTAGAGCCATTGACCTGGACTTAGTGTGGGATGAGACACAGAACTAATATAAGTGTGTATATTTTGAAGAGATTGGGAGATGTATACACAGAACTCTTTTTAAAAAAGATTTATTTATTTGAAAGTCAGAACTATAGAGAAAGAGAGAGGAGGAACACAGAGAGAGACAGAGAGAGAGAGAGGGAGAGAGAGATCTTTCATCTGCTGGTTCACTCCCCAGGCGGCTGCAACAGCCAAGGTTGAGTCAGGCTGGGGCCAGGAGTTAGGAGTTTCATCCAGATCTCCCATGTGGGTGCAGGGCCCCTAGAACTTGGGCCATCTGCTGCTTTCCCAGGTCATTTGCAAGAAGCTGGATCAGAAGTCGAGCAGCTGGAACATGAACTGGCGCCCATATGGGATTCTGGTGTCACAAGTAGCGGCTTTACCTGTTGTGCCACTACACCAGCCCCCATGCAAAATTGTTTTAATGATGGCGTGAGTTCCTCCTTAGGCAACTGTAAGGGCATCTAGAGCCATTTTCACTTTGAGGAACTGCTTTACCTCAGACAGTTGTCGGTCCAGAAATGGCAGCAAACAGTAAACTGTATGTACTGTGGTGGGCTGGCCAAAAGGGAGCCAATCTGTTTCCCACAGTACAACGTGGCCACTCTTCTCAAACACATCAGCCAACCTTGGGTGACAACATCCCAGTGTTTAAAATATATACCATCAGGGGGCCGGTGCTGTGGCACACTGGGTTAAAGCCCTGGCATGAAGCCCCAGCATCCCATATGGGCACCGGTTCTAGTCCTGGCTACTCCTCTTCTGATCCAGCTCTCTGCTATGGCCTGGGAAAGCAGTAGAAGATGGCCCAAGGCCTTGGGCCCCTGCACCCCTGTGGGAGACCCGGAGGAAGCTCCTGGCTCCTGGCTTCAGATCAGTGCAGCTCTTGTTGCCGCCATCTGGGGAGTGAACCAGCAGATGGAAGACCTCTCTCTGAGTCTCTATCTCTTTCTGTAACTCTTTCAAATAAATAAAAATAAATCTTTAAAAAAAAGAAATATATACCATCCGTCATTTTATTTTTCCAAATTTTGAGTCACTACTCTCAATCCTGATCCTTGCTTCTCAGGTACAAAGCAGTCAAAAAAGTTCCTCAGCACCTCACTGTGGATGCTGTATACAGACTTTAGCATTAGGTGAGAATAATAAGCATCACAGCTAGTTGGGATCTCTCTTTTAGAAATGGGGGTCCTCTCTAGAGGGTGTAGTTCTAGCAGTCCTTTGTGATAGCTACTATCAAGCTACCATATGTAAAAACACTTCCTTCATGACATCTTGATTTTATCTAATTTTGTTTAGGGTTGACACCACTGACTCCATCTTGATTTGTATTCCCTCCTGTGATCACAGTATTTTCTGAACGTATCCCTAATTGGTCATTCTGTAGCTATGTTCCATTTGTTTCTCATTGCTATGCTTGATTTGACCTAGTTGTTGATCCAGTTCCACTTTGGGAGGGGAATATCTGACCACCAGGAATCACTGTCAAAAACCCTTTTAGCCACAATGGAGCAACAAAGAGGTTTTAGAAGGAGTGATCCTTAGGTTAAGTTTACCTGGAGTCTATGTTAAGCTTAGCATTATTTGTTCTATAGGCATGAGTCATCAACCCAAAGGGCCACGCCAGCATTGTATGGCAGGGGATTATACTTCTGTAGCACCAAGCTCAAAAACAAAATATATAGGACAACACTGACGAGAACATCTGAGTTAGTGGGCCTCAAAACAGTGGACAGAGTTACACTCTAAAGGCAGGTGTAGTTTAGTTTGTTGATGGACTACTATTCGCATTAAGTATAGTAATAAAAGTTGCTTTACCATATCATAATCTCAGATGTGGAAAACTCTCAAAGTTAAAAAGCCAATCCAAAGCAGACATAGATTTTTTAAACTATGATGTCTAATCTTTTGAAGTGTCAGAGTCTACTAAGAAATGACAACTTTATTTACTCCCTGGGAGCAAATTATTTAATCAGGTTTGCATTCTGTACACTTTTTTTTTTTTTAGCTATGCCTAGGTTTCAACTGTATCCTATTATGAGAACAGATCCTTACTGAAGTCAATGGAAAAATCACATTACCATGAAAAACCAGAGGTCCTCATAAAAGTTTTTGAATTTTAGATGAATTGAGTGGGGTGGAGAAGGTAAACACCATTTGCCATTTTGTGGATTTTCCAGTTTTTCCTCAGCGTCCTGGAAAGTCTTATAGTCTAGTCCATTGACTTCTTACTCCATGAACATGGTTACAAATGTTCCTAGAGAAGATTGGCACGCAGGATGACAGAAGACTTAAAAACGGCCGTGGCTAAAATTATACCGACTCAACAATGACAGGGAGAGTCAGTTATTTTCATATCAGTGATTTAAGAAATACCTGGAGAGTTGAACAGAACTGTGCCCCTTGGCCATGGGCCTCTAGTGGGAAGGACAGCATGTGTGACTCCTGCATCTACCAAGAACTCCAGTTTGTACCTTCCACACCCGAGGTGACCCAAGGCTCTGTCATGGAGATGAAGAATATGGGGACTGGCAGCCTTGGGCTGCTTTTTAAGATAACGATCTTAATTCTTTTATGACTCAGCTTTTCCAAGCAGTCAGAAATGAACAAAGACAGCAGAGAACACAAGAGAGTACCTTGAAAATTGTGACAGAGAGACCAAGCTGGCTAGACCTCCTGTTCTGGGAGTTTATTTTGGGGTTGTCCATCTTTTAAAGATTTTTAAAATTTATTTGAAA
Organism: Oryctolagus cuniculus; assembly: GCF_051225735.1. NCBI lineage: Eukaryota > Metazoa > Chordata > Mammalia > Lagomorpha > Leporidae > Oryctolagus > Oryctolagus cuniculus. Next base: position 106,359,176 of record NC_142873.1, read on the forward strand.
GAATTACACAGAGAGAGAGAGGGATATTCCATTTGCTAGTTCACTCCACAAGTGGCCACCAATGTCCATGGCTGGTCCACGCTGAAACCAGGAGACTGGAACTCCATCAACGTCTCCCACCTAGGTTGCTGGGGCCTAAGCATCTTGCGCTGCTTTCTCAGGCACATTAGCTGGGAGCTGGATCTGAAGTATAGCAGCCAGGACTTGAATCAACGCTTATATGGGAGCTGGCAGCGGCTTAACCCATTGTTCCACAATGCTGGCCCTGGGGCTACACATTTCTTATTTTGAGTCTGGGGAATTAAACTTATCTCAGCTTTTTACAATACATCCCAAAGGTAAATCATTGATTGTCCTATTCTTCCAAATATCCCAGCTAAGGGGCAAAAAAATACAGCTTGGCTAAGGGCAAAGAAATGGCCCAACTTAGAGGCAACAGGTGTAAACCTTTTCTGGGGCATCCTGCCAGAAGGAAGAGACTCAACTTAAACTGGTGCCCATTTTAGTGGAGGCATCCCACCTACTTAAGCATCTTTCAGTGCTTCTTTTGGCTAAGAAGGCTGACTCTCCCTTAAGAAGGAAGGTCTCATGTTAGGTTGCCAGTCTAGACCTAGAAGGAAAATAACAACAACAAAAAACAGCTGGACTCACCCTTGAAGTATCAGGTCTTTCAGTCCAGGGTGGTTCTGAACAGGATGGTCAGCTGATGAAGGAAGAAGCACAATAGGATTTTGACCTTTGGGGAGGATGAAGGGAGCCCACTAAATGGAATGGGGGGGGGGTCCTCATCCCTAAAGGCAGTGGGTAGTCAGTGTTCATGAATTGACATCTTCCAATTCTGCCAAAGAGACACCCTGGCCACGAATCATCATTGCCCCAGCTAGTCCAGATCACTCTCTGAGAACGAGAGAGAACTCAGAAGAGTGGGGTCCTTACCCCAAGTGCTATGGGTACCAGGCATCCAAGAATAGGGGCCTTTTAGTTCTATCATAGTGTGGCCCTGGCCAGGAACCTTCAGTTGCTCCCACACTGGCAAACCATTTGGAAGGGATGAGAGTGATTAATGGACCAAGGATTGAGTGGGTTCAACCAGATGAGCTCCTGCTGGCTGTTGTACCACATGTTGAAGGTTGGCTTCCTGAGACCAGGGAACTCCTTGTGTGGGTTACCAAATGTCATATGAACTGACTGACCGAGGCCAGTTTGAAGGGTGGTAAGAAAAATTCATCAGCAGAACACAAAGAGGAATGAGTAGAGTTAGATTTACTAAAATGCACTGCAATGGAGCAGTAGGTAAACAGCCTAGCTGGAGTTGAAGTTGAGTACTGCTGCAATGTGGGTTATAATCTGGGTGATAAATAGCTGAATAAGATTGCCACTGGCAAAGGGCTTCTCCATCACTGGTGATTTCCTTGTTACTGAGGGTTTTTTCTTTCCCCTAGGGGTTTCCTTATTGCCAGAGGCCTAGACAATAGGACCTACTGTCTGCTTACTCCTATAGCCACTTTTTTTGGGAACAAAGATATATAAGATTAAGAAATGCAAATAGTCTAGAGTTCTGCAAAAACTAAAATCTCTCTCTCCTCTATTTGAGTTTAAAGAAATAACATAAGCTTTATCAAGAATTTCTTGATGAGATTCAAGAAGACTGAATAGGGAGAACCTGCACTGACCTCAGCTGCAGAAAGATACCAAAAAAAAAAAAAAAAAAAAAAAAGGAAAAAAAAAAAAAGACCATGTTCCCAGGGGACTGACTGAAAGAAATCTTCAGTGGAGACATGAAAGGACAGAACAACAGAAACTCCATGGAGAGCAAGGGAAGATGACAGACACACTACCTTGGCTGGCCATGTGGCCTGAATCTATGCAGTTGACTGCAGGCTGCAAGTCACCATGTTCCCAAGTCAAGTTAGGAAGAATTTGTTGCGCACCCTATCATTGGCAGCTTTAACAGGGATAATTCCATGGTTCTCCACTGCCTTTAGTCAGCCTGGAGAGCTGACTGGGCAGTGAATGACTACTTTGCTTCAAAAAGGGAAGCCATGTTGTCCTCTCTTCTGTCTCACTCCCCCATGCCCCACCACTCCTGAATACCAGACTCAATTGGATATGTAGAGTCACACAGCTGATCTCTGTTCCACTGCTACCAGAAATGATCGGAGCCAGACTCGGGGCAGCTTACAGGGCAGAGAGCAGAACCCCTGCATCCTGCAATTGTGGGAGTTCGGGGCATAAGCCCTGGAGCCGAGCTCACTCATTCTATGTGATCTGGGGCTTTTCCTCAGCTTCTTGGGGCTATCACGAGCAGCAGCCCCCCAAATCTGGACATAACCTGGGGAAGTGCCCTCCTCATTTCCAAGCTCATGGTGCTTTCTGGAACTGGGACTGCTGATGTTGGCAGCACAATCTTTGGAGTAATTCACACCCATTCGTGGTATCCAGAGTTCTCTATCTCTCTGCTTGGCTCTGCTTGAGGCAGGTGGCTACCACCACCCCTAACAATTGGCTTCCACCGCTGGAGATGTAGGTAGAGATCCCACTGCATCTTACAACACCAGGACTGTAACAATCAGTACTAACCTCCTCAAACCCCCTGGAATGTACATGGTGGGACCCAGGTAAGAACCTACCTGCATTCCACCTCTCCACACCTATCCCTGCCAGGGCAGAATCTCCTGTGTAATGTATAGCCGTCCTGTCTGACTGCAGGAGGGTTAAGTTCCAACCCCTAGCCCTGGGACTAGGGCTGTTTGTGTTATAAGCCCCAGCACCATTTTCACTCTCCTAGCAGGAGCTGGGAAGGTTCCATCTTCATCACATAGTCCTAGAGTGACACCATATGTGCAGGTGTTGATGTAGGTATACAGGAGACATGAAGAAGCAAGGAAGCAAGACACCTCCAAAAGTACACAATAATTCTCCAGAAACAGAATCTCATGTGAAGGAGATCTATGCAATGCCAGAAACAGAATTCAAAATAATGATTAAAAGGAGACTCAATGCAACACAAGAGAATACAGATAGATAATGAGATAAAATAAATGAATAAATCAATAGGTGACGTGAGTGAAAAATTTACTAAGGAGATAGAAATCATTAAGAAGAACCAAACAGAAATCATAGAGGTGAAAACTTCAGTCAATGAAATTAAAAATATGATTGAGAGCTTCATATTAAAAATATGATTGAAATAAAAAATATGATTGAGAAAGTGGAGGAAAGAATTTCTTATCTAGAGGACAAGAATTTTGAAATAACTCAATCAGAAAAAATAAAAGAAATATGTAATACCATCAAGTCATAAAATATTCATATTATAGGTGTTCCTGGAGGATAACAGAAGGGAAAACATGCTGAGAACTTACTGAATGAAATAATATTGAAAACTTTCCAAGTCTTGAAGGAGACATGGATAGCCAGATACAAGAAGCTCAAAGGATCCCAAGAAGATTCAATCAAAGGCTATTCTCCAAGGCAGAATGTGGTCAAATCGTTAAAAGTTAAGGGCAAGGAGAGAATCCTAGACAGTAAGAGAAAAGCATCAAACTATATGTAAAATAAGATCAAGTAGACTAACAGCAGACTTCTCAGCAGAAATCTTAAAGGCCAGAGAGAATGGGGCAATGTGTTCAACGTTGTAAAAGAAAAAAAAAAGCCTTCCAATCAAGAATATTATATCCAGCATATGTCTCCTTTAGAACTGAAGGAGAGCACTCAGCACTGTGGTATAGTGGGCTAAGCCTGCTCCTCTTCTGATCCAGCTCTCTGTCACATGTGGGAGACCTAGAAGGAACTTCTGATCCAGCTCTCTGTGCACATGTGGGAGACCTAGAAGGAACTTCTGGCTCCTGGCTTCAGATAGGTTCAGTTCTGGCCATTGTGACCATTTGGGAAGGAAACCAGCAGATAGAAGACCTTTCTCTCTCTCTCTATCCCTCTCTCAACCTGTAACTCTACCTTCCTAATAAATAAATGAAGTAAAGGAGAAACGTGGTATTTCTCAGATAAACAAAAAACTGAGAGAATTCACCTCCACCAGACCAGCCTTACAAGAAATTCTGAAGGGAGTTAGTCATACATTAGAAGAAAATGTGGGGACCAGCGTTGTGCTGTAGTGGGTAAAGCTGCCGCCTGCAGCACTGACATCCCATATGGGCACTGGTTCGATTCCTGGCTGCTCCACTTCCAATCCCGCTCTGCTATGGCCTGGGAAGTCCTTGGGCCCCTGTACCCACTTGGGAGACCCAGAAGAAGCTCCTGGCTCCTGGATTTGGATTGGCACAGCTCCAGCAATGGCAGCCATCTGGGGAGTGAACCAGTGGATAGAAGACCTCTCTCTCTCTTCTTTCCTCTCTCTCTTTGCCTCTACCTCTATGTAACTCTGCCTTTCGAATAAATAAATATATCTTTAAAAAGAAAAAAAAAAGAAGTAAATGTGAAAACACATGATACTGTAACCAGTCAACAAAACTCTAGTTGTTAGTTCTCATATATCAATACTAACTATGAATGTAAATGGATTAAATTTTCCAGCAAAAAGATTTTGGTTGGCTGAATGGTTATAAAACCAAGACTTTATTGTATGTTGCCTATAAGAAACTCACTTCAAAAACAAAGATGAACATGGATTGAAAGTGAAGGCCTTGGGGCCGGCACTGTGGTGCAGTGGGTTAATGCCTTGGCCTGAAGCTCCGGCATCCCATATGGGTGCCAGTTCAAGACCTGGCTGCTCCACTTCCAATCCAGCTCTCTGCTATGGCCTGGGAAAGCAATAGAAGATGGCCCAAGTCCTTGGGCCCCTGCACCTGCATGGGAGACTGGAGGAAGCTCCTGGCTCCTGGCTTCAGATTGGCACAGCTCCGGCCGTTGTGGCCAGTTGGGGATTGAACCTGTGGATGGAAGACCTCTCTCTCTCTCTCTCTCTCTCTCTGTGTCTCTCTGCCTCTCCTCTCTTTGTGTAACTCTGACTTTCAAGTAAATAAATAAATATTTAAAAAAAAAAGAAAGAAAGTGAAGGGCTAGAGAAAAATATACCAGGCAAGCGAAAATCAAAAACAAGCAAGAGTAGTAATACGCATATCAGATGAAACTGACTTAAAATCAGTAAAAAGAGGGACTGGCCCTGTGGTGTAGTGGGTTGAGCCACCGCCTGCGGTGCCAGTATCCCATGTGAACACTGGTTTGCATCCCAGCTGTTTCATTTCTAATCCAGCTCCCTGCTAATGTGCCTTGGGAAGTAGTGGAGGCTGGCCCAAGTGCTTGAACCCCTGCACCCACATGGGAGACTTGGATGAAGTTCCTGGCTCCTAGCTTTGGCTTGGTCCAGTTCTGGTTGTTATAGCCATTTGGGGAATGAACCAGTGGATGGAAGATCTTTCTCTATCACTCTGTCTCTCTCTCTCTTTCTCCATAGTTCTTCCTTTCAAATAAATAAATCAATAAATAAATCTTTTTTTAAACAAACTGTAACAAGAGACAAGGGATATTTTATACTGATAAAAAGATCAATTCAACAAGCAGACACAACAACCATAAATGTATATACACCCAGCACAAGACCACCCAGGCATATATAGCAAATACTATCAGACCTAAAGGGAGAGATAGATTCCAATACAATAATAGTGGGGGATTTCAACATCCTACTGTCATTAATGGAGAGATCATTTAGACTGAAAATCGACAAAAGTACACTGAAGTTGAAACATACTACAAGAAAAGAAAAGAAAAGAAAAGAAAAGAAAAGAAAAGAAAAGAAGAGAAAAGAATCATACTACTAAGCAAGGACATTTCCCTCAGCAGCTATAGAAAACACATTTTTTCTCATCAGTATATGGAACTTTCTCTAGGATAGACCATAAATTAGGCCACAAATCAAGTCTTCAAATGCTACCATTTGAATACAGTTTTTTTTAGAAGATTTATTTTATTTATTTGAAAGACAGAGTTACAGAGAGAGGTAGAGACACAGAGAGAAGTCTTCCATATGCTGGTTCACTCCCCAGATGACTGCAATGGCTGATCTGCACCAATCCGAAGCCAGGAGCCAGGAGCTTCTTCTGGGTTTCCCACATGGGTCAGCCCAAGGACCTGGGCCACCCCACACTGCAATCCCAGGCCATAGCAGAGAGCTGGATCGGAAGAGGAGCAGCTGGGTCTCGAACCGGCGCCCATATGGGATGCTGGAGCTTCAGGCCAGGGCTTTAACCTGCTGCACCACAGTGCCAGCCCCATCGAATACAGTTTTTTTTTTTTTTAATTTTTTTTTTTTATTTTTTGACAGGCAGAGTGGACAGTGAGAGAGACAGAGAGGAAGGTCTTCCTTTGCCGTTGGCTCACCCAAATACAGTTTTCAATACTACCATTTATGTTCTCAGAAATAAAACTAGAGATCAACAAAACAAATAATGGAACTTTTAAAAATATATGGAAATTAAACAACATGCTACCAAATGATCAATGTGTCGTTGAAGAAATTAAAAAAGGAAAGAAAAATTTTCTTGAAATAAATGAAAAACAATGTATCACAAACCATGGGGTGGGACATATGAACACCAGGAAAATCCTAGCTGCTCCACATCCTATCCAGCTCCAAGTTAATATGCCTGGGAAAGCAGTAGAGGATGGCGCAAGTGGTGTGGGCCCGTGCTACCAACGTGGGAAACCCAGATGGAGTTCCGGGCTCCTGGCTTCAACATGGCCTAGCCCTCTGTGTTGCAGCCATCTGGGGAGTGAACCAGCAGATAGAAGATCTTTCCCTCTCTGACTTTCCCTTTCTCTCTCTAACTCTGCCTTTCAAATAAATCTTAAAAAAATCTGTTGGCAGTACTAAGAGGAAAGTTTATAGCATGAAGTGCTAACATTTAAAAAGAAAAGATATCAAATAGATAATCTAATGATGTGTCTTGATGACTTAGAAAAAAATAAGAACAGGGTCATGTTGTGGTGTAGCAAGTAAGGCTGCTGACTGCAATGCCGGCATCCCATATGGATGAGTTTGAGTCCCAGCTGCCCCACTTCCGATCCAGCTCCCTGCTAATGGCCTGGGAAAGCAGCAGAAGATGGCCCCTGCCATCTAAGTGGGTGGTCTGGAAGAAGCTCCAGGCCCATGACTTCAGCCTGGTCCATCCCTGGTAGTTGTAATCATCTGAGGAGTGAACCAGTGGATGCAAGATCTCTCTCCCTCTGGAACTCTGATTATCAACTAAATAAACAAATCTGAAAAAAAAAGAAAGAAAAAACAAGAATAAACCAAACCTCAAATTAGCAGAACATGAGAAATAATAAGGATCAGAGTATAAATAAATGAAATTGACAAGTATACCAAAGATCAACACAACAAAAAGCTGTGTTTTTGAGAAGATAAACAAGATAGAAACACCTTTAATCAGATTAACAAAGGAAAAAAGAGAAAAAAGCAACAAAATTAGCGATAAAAAAGTAGACATTACAAAATTGACATTTACTAAATTTAAGGACTGCTTGATAGTCTATTCGAGTTTCCTAGTTAAACATAATTATCATCTACACATGCTTAATCTACATAGCTTAATCCCCTATGATTAAACTGATTGTTCGACATCCTTATCTTATTTCATTAATCATTATTCAGTAATTATTTATTGAGAGACTAACATGCTACATGCTTTTCTGGGTGCTAAACAGATAGCTGTGATTAAAACAAAGTGCATATTTTTATGGAATGCAAATGTAAACAGAGACACAGTTAACAAACCTTGGAGTGGGGGGTAGGAAGAGTCGAGGTGGGGGAAGAGTGAACTTCAGGCAGATGGCCAGGGAAGCGCTCATTGGGAAAATGTCCACTGAGAGGAATAGTGATACTGATGCTGGTCTGCATCTCTCTCATGTCCTTAATTTAAATGGAAATGAGTTCAGTATTCACTACTCACTATGATGCTTGCTGACTAAAATATAGATAAATTCAATAATACATAAATCAGCAATCCATGTTATCTGTTATACATGTTTTATATTTGTGTATATACACATGGTAAATGATATTCTGGTGAATTATTTGTGTATATTTACATGGTAAGTTATATTCTGGTGAATTATTGGCAGCGCTGTGTGTACTCATCTAAAGGATTTTTTTCCTTCATTACTTACAGACTAATTTTGTTAACAATTGTTTCAAAATTTTATTAAGTATCTATTTAATTTCATCATATAATGTTTTCCCAGTTTGTTAATGTGAAAAATTATAGTAATAGCTCTCCTTGTGTTGAAATTTCTCTGCCTTCTCAGAATAAATCCATTTCATCATAGTGTAATACTTAATAAAATATTAAATATTAGAAGTATTGAATTTTTTAAAAAAGTCAACCTCCAATACTAGGGGTTGGGGAAATTAATATTTTCTTTTTCTTTTCTTGAAGATTTGTTTATTCATTTGAAATTCAGAGCTACAGACGGAGAGGGAGAGACACAGAGAAGTCTTCCATCCATTGGTTCACTACCCAAGTTGCCACAATGGCCAGGGCTGAGCCAGGCCAAAGCCAAGAGCGTCATCCGGGTCTCCTACAAAGAGGCAGGGTCTCAAGGACTTGGACCATCTTCTGCTGCTTTCCCCAGGGCATTAGGAGGGAGCTGGATCAGAAGTAGGGCAGCCAACACATGAACCAGCACGCATAGGGGATACTCTTGTCACAGGCTTCACTTGCTTGGCCACAACACTGCCCCAGAAGTGTTGAATTTTTAATATTTTGTTTACAATTTTGCGTCCACGTCCATAAATAAAACTGATTACTTAATGTTTTAGCGATACAGATTATTTCATCTCCATAAAATATAAGTGTTATCTGTCTGATTTAAAAATTTTGAAGAAAAAAGCTATACTAGTATCTTTATTCAGGTGACTTGAAAAAAACTCAGTGTGCATAATCCATACACACTGAGGCCAGTGTTGTGGCACTGTGGGTTAAAATGTCTGTGAGGCAGGCATCCCATATGCATGCAGGTTCGTGTCTCAGCTGCTCTGCTTTCAATCCAGCTGTCTGCTAATGTGCCTTGGAAAGCACTGGATAGTGGACCAAGTGCTTGGGCTCCTGCTTCCCACACGGGAGACCTGGATGGAGTTCCAGGTTCCTGACTTTGGGCTTGCCCATCCCTGGCCATTGTGGCCATTTGGTGATTGAACCAGAGGATGGAGGATCCCTTTCTCTCTCTCTGTAACTCTGCCTTTCAACTAAATAAGTACATCTTTAAAAAAACAAAATACACATACATCAAGTGTATAACTTTTTAAATTAACTTTTTAAAGATTTATTAATGTCTTTGAAAAGCAGAGTTACAGAAAAAGAGAGTGGGGGGGGGGAGAGGAAACACAGACACACACACACACACACAGAAAGAGAGAGAGAGGGAGAAAAAGTCCATCTACTGGTTCACTCCCCAAATGGCCACAGTGGCCAAGGCTAAGCCAGGCTAAAGCCAGGAGCCTGGGGCATGCAGAGCATCTTCAGCTGCTGTCCCAAGTGCATTAGCAGGTAGCTAGATCCGAAGTGGAGCAGCCGGGACTCTAACCCGTGCCTTCGTGGGATGCTGGCATTGCAGGCGGCAGCTCTTCCTGCTACACCACAATGCTGGCCCCAAGTGTAAAACTTTTAATGAAACTTACTTGTACACAAATGGATTTCTGAAATAAATTCAGTTATTAATAATATCTTCTTTGCATATGATTTTATTTTATTGGATAGCATTTTGCTTATGGTTTTCCCATACATTTTCGATAAAAACTATGTATCTTTCTTATAAGATTGATATCAGGGTTAAGCTAGCCCCATAAGATGAGTTGGCAAGTCTCCCCTGTTTCTCTAGTCTCTGAATGTATAAGATCGGTATTGATGACAGAACTAAACAGGCTCTGTAAGAAAGGTTGAAATAGATTCATTAAGGGAAGAATGTGAGTGATGTAGACCTGGGAAACACAAGCCAAACAACTTTTAAAAAAATTAGTTTATCTTAAAGACAGAGTTACAGAGAGAAACAGGAAAGACAGAGAGAGAGACATCTTCCACCTGCTGGTTCACTCCCCAAAATGGCTGCAATGGCCAGAGCTGGGCCAGGCTGAAACCAGGAGCCAGGAACTTCTTCCCAGTCTCCCATCTGGGGCCCAAGTATCTGGGCCATCTTCTGCTGATTTCCCAAGCTCATTAGTAGGGAGCTGGATCAGAAGCAGAGCAGCCAGGACTCCAATTGGCACCCATATGGGATGTCGGCAATGCGGAGAGAGGCCTAACCCGCTGTGCCACAGTGCCGGCCCAAGCCCTGCAACGTTGAACGAGTCTTTGGAAATGTTCCAAGTGGTCAAATTCTACTCTGAATTTATGTATTTCATGACAGTAAATTTTCACTCCTCAGTACATAGTGAGAATACATTGACTAGGTCTGAAAAGTGGGGGTGCATTGCTTACAAGTTGGCAATTATGTTTTTTAGAGCATGATGGATTCCAAACATCTTCAGAGAAAGAGTGTGCTGACAAGAAGGCTACTACTTAATTTTAAGAAGGGTATTTCTGGGAAGAGATAAGGGGTGCACAGATAAATAAACAAAGGTTGTGCAAGGTTGCTCCAGATGGCTGAGATGAATCAGTCCTTACGTGCACACCAGCCTGGTGAATAAGATTAATAGCACTGCACTCAGATAGACGCTCCTCAGATAGAGCTCCGTGCTTGCTTCTCTTGAATGCTTTGCAGGCTTTTTCTGGGCAGTTTGTTCTCAGCATAATTTCTTCTTTAAATGATCGGATCCTTAGATGACTCTTACGTGTGCTTATGAACAAATGATAAAATTAGCTCCTCTATACACTTTTTCAGTTAAAACATTTTAGTTCAAATTTGGTTAAAATTTTTAGTGAAAAATTTTTGTTAAAAAGTGTTTATGAAAATGCTTAAGTGCGGTTCTTGTATAAGATATATTTCCTTAAAGAAAATATAAAGAGAGATGGGTGTTGTGGTGCAGCAGGTTAAACTACTGCTTGGGGTACGTGCATCTCACACTGGAGTGCTTGGTTCAAGTCTGGCCTACTCTGAACTTCCGATCCAGCTTCCTGCTCGTGTTCCTGGGTAGCATCAGATAATGGACCAAGTACTCGCGTTCTTGTTGCCCTGATGGAGTTCCTGGCTCCTGGCTTCTTCCTGGCCCAACCCTGGCTATTGCTATTTGGGAAGTGAACCAGTGGATAGGAAATCTCTCTCTTTCCCTCTCTCTCTCTGTCTGTCACTTTACCTTTCAAATAAATCTCTTTTTTTAAAAAAAGAAAGAAAATATACAGATAATATAATAATGCAGTTTGTTTTCCTTTGGCTTCAAAAAGAAACTGGGTCTGTTACCTTACTACTTCTTATATGATTTTTTTTTTTTTTGACAGGCAGAGTGGACAGTGAGAGAGAGAGACAGAGAGAAAGGTCTTCCTTTGCCGTTGGTTCACCCTCCAATGGCTGCCGCGGCCGGCGTGCTGCAACCGGCGCATCACGCTGATCCGAAGCCAGGAGCCAGGTGCTTCTCCTAGTCTCCCACAGGGTGCAGGGCCCAAGCACTTGGGCCATCCTCCACTGCCCTCCCGGGCCACAGCAGAGAGCTGGCCTGGAAGAGGGGCAACCGGGACAGAATCTGGCGCCCCGACCGGGACTAGAACCTGGTGTGCTGGCGCCACTAGGCGGAGGATTACCCTATTGAGCCGCGGCGGCGGCCACTTCTTATATGATTATTAAAAAGTATTTAAAAGAATAAGCCACTCAAAAAACCCCACAAATCAGCCTGAATATTCTGTCCTTTGACAGTTAGATGTTCCACCCCCATCAGTGTCTCGAAAAGCAACATTTTTCCTTTCTGTGAAGCTTAATGTTTCCCACACTGGTTATACTGGTTCCTTTCCTTGCTGAGGAGGGACATAGCCAGGTGGTGGGTGGAAAATCACAAAATTCAAGTTATATCTTGCCCTGACACAAACCAACAACAACAAAAAAAATGGTGTACCCTAGTTAAATTGGTGAAGAAAGAAATTAACAAGAGATTTCATGAGTCTCTAGCAAGACAGTTAACATATTTAAACCTTAATCAACCTTATATAGTCTGTGCCAATGCAGGTGAGGAAGAGAACATGTAAATTCAAATTGGCACTAAGGCAGGAAAAAAAAATAGATGGCAATAAAGGAATCCAGAAAGCACCAGGGTACTTAAAAGATTTTCAGAAAAAAAAAATGGAATTAAAAGATAAATTTATTTTGGTGCAAATACATTTTGAAATCCATGCATAGTTTTTCATGATACATATTTTCCATACATTTATTTATTTATTTTTACTTGAGAGAAATAAGAGGGTGATCTTCCATTTGACATTCACTCTTCTAATGCCTGCAACAGCCCGAGCTGGGCCAGGCTGAAGCCAGTAGTCTAGAACTCAATCCAGGTCTCCCACAGAGGTGGCAGAGACTCAAGTACTTGAGTCATGACTTGCTGCCTCCCAGGGCTGCAGTAGTAGAAGCTGGGATCAGGAGCAGAGCCAGGACTTCAACCCAGGCACTGCAACAAGGGGTGTGGACATCCCAAGCAGCGTCTTTACTGCTGTGTCAAACACCTAATGGTCCGTGAATTTTCTGAAGACTCCTGGCACTGCAGGGGGAGCCAAGACATTTGCATGGAAAAATCATACCAGCAGGTGCAGATTAGCAAAGAGAGGCTAAATTTGGGCATGAAAAGGATTGTATAATGCATGAGGATTTCAGAGGAAATTATTTATCACTCAAAGATAGTAGAAAGGAAAAGCCAAGGATGCATTATCTAGGATAGAACCCGCGGCGGTGAACACACATTGCAAAAACATCTGCTCAGTTCCTTTGGAAACAGCTTCCCCAGGAGGAAATGAGAGGTCAAGCCTAAGCTTCTACTGTGGTTCAGATATCTTATGTACATTTTCCCTTTACGTCTTCACAACAAGAACTTAAGAGGTGATTATAATTATAGTGATTTTTATCTCTGAGGGGATTGGGGCTCATACCACGAGCCACCTTGCCCAGCGTCACACAAGATGGCAAGGGCTGAAAGCTAAGGGGGACATTTGTCAAATCTACACTTTAAAGAAAAACAATAGCTAGCATCCCACAACCCCTTGAGTATATTACTGCTCAAAAGAACAAATTCAGAAGACTGCTGAGTGGAACACAGCTGGAGAAACATTCTACACGCACATTTGGCCTGGGGACCACTTGTACTGTTTGTGGAAGCAGCACACGGGTGACGATGAGATCCAGACTGCAGGGAGTGAACGTAGCAGAAAAAGAGTGGCAGGGACAGGGGCTGCAGCCCACTCCTAATTTGGGGAGCAAACATGTACAGTAAATTATCAGTAACTATTTCATGTTGAATTTTTGTAATATCTAGAAAGACAGGCCAACTGAGGGGACCAATAAGGGAAGTGTTCATTCACTCAGATTGGTAGACTTAACAGTTCTAATTTTTTCAACAGCTGTTTTGATGTCTGATACCAGAAGGCAATCACACTGGAATTTTTTAAAATATAGGAAAAAGGGAAGGCATCATTTAATCTTTGTTTTAGGGAAAATTTTCTTCCTATTGATTTTGGGGAAGGGTTTTAGAGCTAACTGAATTTGCAGTAATTTGCTATTAGTACCGACTCTACTTGCTGAGAAGCCTGCTGATGAATATTTTATAAAGCAGGAGGAAGATGCTAGGTATCAATTTGGATGGTTGTCAAGTGGAAATCTCTCACCTTGACGTTGGAGCTCAGCTCCGCTCCCACTCCTTCAGCTGCCTGCAGCTAGTTCCACCTAACTTCCCATGAGTAACTTAAACTCAAAAAGGGCAAAATCAAATTTAGGATTTTATCCCTCAAACTCTTCCTTCTCCTTGTTTTTGATAGTATGACCATTGATCTAGTTAGGCAATGCCATCATTGGGACAATCATTCATTGAGACTTGACTATTAGAGATTAAGCTGTCAAGAGTTTAGCAAGCATATGTATCCAGACTTCCAAAATCCTGTGGGGTAGGTACTAAGCTTATTATTACCTTACCATGGGAAAGCTGTGTCTTAGTGAGATTAGTAATTTACCTGAGGTCATTTAACCAGTGCCCGGGACAGCTAGACTCACATCTAAGTTTGTAAACATTCAGAGTGTGAATGGTTGTATCACCTTAGACCCATTGCTTCCTGTCTGCCTAATCATGTGGACTTTGTCCTATGATGTCCCATTCAATTGTCTTTTCCTTTCGATTTTCAAGGCCACTGCCTAGTTCAGCTTTTCACCCCCTCTCACCTCCACAGCGTGGCTTCTTACTTTTTCCCAACATATTTCTCTTCTTAGAGAGTCAGTTCACTTATGCTATTAGTTGAATAGAAGCATCTTCAGGAATAGTGCAAATTTGAATGCAGTTTTTTTACTCAGACTTGCAGCATGTACTCTTCCGATCTCCCTTCTGTCTACTTATCATCGTGAATACTGTATTTCATCCACTCGTTCCCTTTTATGCCTCTGTCCACTGAAATTCTACTTATCGCCTTCACAGTTTAGATTAAATTGCCACTTTCTTTCATGAAACTTTTCATGGTTCCTTTAATCAAATAAATATATTCCAGGCTTTTCTTAGGACAACATATTCTTTTTTTTTTTTTTTTTTTGCCAGGCAGAGTTAGACAGTGAGAGAGAGAGACAGAGAGAAAGGTCTTCCTTCCAGGAGCCAGGTGCTTTTCCTGGTCTCCCATGCGGGTGCAGGGCCCAAGCACTTGGGCCATCCTCCACTGCCTTCCCGGGCCACAGCAGAGAGCTGGACTGGAAGAGGAGCAACCGGGACAGAATCTGGCACCTCAACTGGGACTAGAACCTAGGGTGCCGGTGCCTCAGGCAGAAGATTAGCCAAGTGAGCCGCGGCGCCAGCCAGGACAACATATTCTAATCTGTATTATGGACAGGGGTACTCTCTTATCAGTCATATAGGGTCCCAGTTCCTCAAAGATTGAACTACGCATTGTGGTTGTTGATGCAATGCTCATGATTCTTGATTTAAAAGTAAACGGGGGTCCAGTGCTGTGGCAGAGCAGGTAAAGCCGCTGCCTGCAGTGATGGCATCCCATATGGGCGCCGGTTCAAGTCCCGGCTGCTCCACTTCTGATCCAGCTCTCTGCTATGGCCTGGAAAAGCAGTGGAGGATGGCCCAAGTCCTTAGGCCCCTGCATCCACGTGGAAGACCTGGAAGAAGCTCCTGGCTCCTGTCTTGGGATCAGCGAAGCTCTGGCCATTGCGACCATCTGGGCAATGAGCCAATGGATGGAAAACCTTTCTCTCTCTCTCTCTCTCTCTCTCTCTGCCTCTGCCTCTCTGTGACTCTGTCTTTCAAATAAATAAAATAAATCTTAAAAAAAAAGTAAACATGAATTGAACTTTAGTATTAGGTGCTGACAGGAAATGTGGTCCATGTACTCAGCATGTTTTTTGTCTAGAAAATAAAATAAAATTAATATTCAAAATTACCTAGATACCAGTCAGAAACTCAACCAAGAGGGATTAGAGAGTGAGCAGGAGGAAGCAATGGATGGAGAAGGATCAGGAGAAAAATGAGATCTGTGTTTGAAGCTGTAACACAGGGGCGGGGAAACTTTCTTCTGCCCAGGGCCATCTGGATATTTCTAACGACATTTGCAGGGCGTACAAAATTATCAACTTAAAACATAGCCTGCTATAGATTTACCAACATTTGAGTCTGGCCTGCGGTTGCTTTGGCAGGACCAGACCAGATGATTCTGTGGGCCTTCGATGGCCTGCGGGCTGGAGGTTCCCGACCCCTGCTGTGATGTGTAAGCTGCTTTCTCGAAAGGCAGCCGTTCCGAGGAGGCGGGGCAAGGCACAGGTGAAGGCTTGGGAATGGGCATGGCCAGTGTGGGACAAAGGACAGCACCTTGGGAACAACTACGGAGAGATGAAACGGTAGGGAAGTTTGGGATGTTTCAAAGTAAAGCAACTCCTTCAAATCAACAATGTCATTTCTTTACAAATTTCCTATCAGAAGGCTTTGATTGATAGCTGTCATTCTCCCAGATTTGTCACGGTTAGTGAGTTCTTACTACGTCTTCCTGCATTATTGTGGAATAGCTAGAATTAACCACTGAATCCATCTGACGACAGTATATGGCAAAATTCTTGGTTTCTGGTTTTCTGTTGTCTTTTAACTGCTATTGTGTTTTGAGGTTTTGGTTCATAACATAGCCTACTATACAAAGTAAGAAATTCTCATGGATTTGAATTTACAACATTTTTTAAAAAATGTAAATTTTATATAAACTTTTGAATGCTACAGCATTTTCTTTATTCTGATTTATTAATGCAAAATTTCTACTATTGCCTCTGCTATTGTCCAAGAGGGGAAATATATACAAATATATAATGGAAATAGAAGCCCCATTGGCTGGCTACATTTGCAATCTAATCTCAGTTCAAAACAGGCCTATGGAGATTGACAAATACTGGTTGTGATAAATTATTACACTGGCATATTCCTACTAATGGACAAACAGAAAGAAATTATGAAAATTGGCAAACTCATCTTGAGAAACCACTTCACAAGCACAGAACAAGCAGAAGGAAAGCGATTTAAAAGTATTTACTTTTTCCTGCGTATCATTTTGGGGGAAAAGTGAGACAGCAAAGCATTTTAAAATTACAAAGCATTGACTGGCTTTCCATTTGTCAAATTCTGCTTGATATGAATTACACATCATTCTTTCCGTAAGACCACAGCGTTGCTAATTTTCTCCATACGTGAACCATTTGTCTTTGACCTTTAACAAATGTCCTCTAGGCAGTCCACTTACCATCCAAGAATAACGCTACAGGACCATTTTACACGCACGCCAAGGCTTGAAAGCTCCATAAAAATAAATGATCCATGCTACAAGATGCATTAACCAGAAGAATAATCAGCTATTTCAGCCCCGGAAATTTTAGTGCTCATCCATTCAAAACCTCACTGGGAAACTTTAGTATTAAATTCACAGGAACAAAAAGGTAAATACACATGTTTTATTTGTTAAGCTGCCAACTATATATTTTGTGTAAAAGTTCATTAGCCTAAGAAAACCTATTCAACAGCACATTAGCCCATGTCTATTTAAAAGTAGTGTCTCTTTCCAATGCACGATTTTATGTTTTACAGATACATTTACTATTAAGCATCATGTATATTTCATAGCTAGCGTCTACTTCAGGGTCCTAAAAAGCCTTTGTCCGCTTTATAGTCTCCATTACAGAGGAGCGAACTTTCCGTTCTCCCACAATTTTGTAAAGTGCAGGCAACCCACAAGAGCTTCTCGTTTTAGCTTTGGGGCCCCGCGGGACCATGGTAATTGTTATGAAGTTATTAATTCTACCTCAGCAGTTTCAACTGTCAGGTGCATGTAACAATAATTGCAGTTAATGAATGCTGCTCAATTTATTAAGTGCAAAACGAAACCAGGATTCTTTTATATGCAGCACTGAGGCATATAACATTTATCATTTGTGTATCCCATGCTGAATATTCCACTGTCATGTAAGGGTCAGGGTGTACAACTATATATATAATTTTAATTTTTCCCTTCGTTAAAAAGTAATGTGGGGACTTCTAACTCTCAAGTAATTAAAATGATGGGGACTCAGAGAAATATTCAATAAGAATTTATGTTTATGAAAAGCAACCCAGGAGAACTAAGATTAGTGTCTGCTGTGGATAAGCAAGATTCTTCCTTGTGCCACCCTCCCCTCCCGCAATCCTTATAAGAGAATGAAAAAATCTAAAAGCCTCCAGTTGTTTGCAATATTACCATTGTTTCCCTGTTCATTGTTCTTGGCAGTAAAACTTTTGGGTACATGATGCAGCCCGTTTCATGATTTCAGAAAGTGAGAACTATCTTTATTTTCAATCACTCAAAGTAAACTGCATAGACATTTGCAACAGCAAAGAGGGAAGAATTTCTGAACACATACGACGAAACAGCATCATTTTTAGGATCCCACAGGCATCTGCTTCCAATAAATATGCTCTGACTGCTCAGTTGTCCAATGTGAATGATTACGATTAGTTTGTACCGTGGAAGGATGAAGTCCTTGACCCGGGCTTTAATAACCTGAAAATTGAAAACAAGGCTCTGATTTAGCCATGTGGAAACTCAAAAATCTTAGTTTTGGTCATAAACACAGTGGATTTAATTTAAGACAATAACATGATGCGCTGTAGAAGCTTGAGTGTGTGAATGTGTGCATCCAGTAGAACTGTAACTATGATTTCCCGTAAGTAATAGCCTCATGAGATAGGACCTTCAGGGACAAAATGCCAACACCAGCAATAAATCTGCATTCTCTAAGGCACAAGAGAAAACTGCAACACAGAGCGCAGAAGGCAATGGCTTATTACATTCTTGGAAAATCTAGGTTAGGAAGGCTTCCCTTTGAAGAATGTTGGCATCAGAGTTCCACTGTCTTGCTTGTGTCTATTTAAGGGCCTATACATCTGGAGTCTTCTGTACTCTAACGGATCATGAATGTTTATTAAGGAGTTTGTCATAAAATGGAAGTTAGAGGAAAACATAATGAGGTGCCAGTCTTTTAGGTATAAAAATGGGAATATATTTAAATATATATAAAAATAAAATATCCATATTTAACACACTGAGAACTTGCCTTAGAGAAGAGGAAATGGTCATTAAAATATTATATCTTTACAATAAACTTTTTAATAAGGGGTCAGCTTTATACATTTTTCTACAAAATACAATAATGATTACTTAGGACAAAAGCTTTATACACAAACACACACACACAGAATATGACCCGATAAGTGTCTTTATAAAATATAAGCGTGCATTTTAAATGTTATTGCAAATTGGCTTCCTTCATAAACATGTTGGAGGTGGTCTGTGCTTTCAGTGAACACTGAAGTGTTAGTTAACACTTCAGGCAAATCACACACGTACCTCAGAGATGGTTTTAGTCATCTGTCTACAGAGCTCCGGTTCATATGCTTCCTCTTGTAGGTAGTTGGTTAACACATCTTTCAAAATATGATTGACAGTGACAGCGGGAAAATGTTTGGTAGGACCTGAAAACATACATGAAATTTCTAAGAATTAGTTTCAAAACACATCCACCCACTCCTTAGGCTAATCAAAAACATATTGAAATGCAAAGGAGACATCCAATCTTCTGGGTGGCCTCAAGTTCAGGCCAAAGGCAGCCCTAATTAGATTTGCAGTTAGGTTTTCTGGGAGAGGACCCTCCAGGGGTGGGAAATATCTGGCCCATGGGCCGTATAAGGCCCACCAAAACATCTGGTCTGGTGCTGCTAAGGCAACCGCAGGTGGGACTCAAAATTTAATAAATCTATAGCAGGCTAATTTTCTTTTTAAGATTTATTGTATTTATTTGAAAGGCAGAATTACAGAGACAGTTGATTTTTCTTTTAAGATTTATTTTATTTATTTTAAGGGCAGAGTTACAGAGAGAAAACGGGAGAGAGAGAGAGAGAGAAAGAGGGAGAGAGAGAGAGAGAGAAAGAGATTGAGAATCTTCCATCTGCTGGTTCACTCCCCAGATGGCTGCAATTGGCCAGACCGAAGCCAGGAGCCAGGAGCCTCATCTGAGTCTCCCGTGAGGGTAGTAGGGGCCCAGGACTTGAGCCATTTTCTGCTGCTTTCCCAGGCACATTAGCAGGGATCTGGATCAGAAGCGGAGCAGACGGGACTTGAATGAGCACCCATAGGAGATGCCAGCGCTGCAGGTGCCAGCTTAACCCATTATGCCACAAGATCAGCCCCAGCAGGCTAATTTTTAAGTTAATAATTTTGTATGGCGTGCAAATGATGCTATAACTATCCAAATGGTCCTTGGCAGAAAAGTGGTTCCCCACCCCTGCTGGACTTGCGGAGTTACCAAACTACCTGAAAAATGTGTTCAAAACTGCCAGCTGGACACCTGCAGTCTCTTCCTTGTCAGTTTCCATTGTGAGTGACCTTCTTCAAAGTCTCCACGGCTAACCAGCTCCCCGGCTCTTATATCCCTCCCCGAGTCTATCTCCCAGACACATGGCCACTGCCCTCAGTGAGGACCAGGTTCAGTTCTTACCCAGCCTACAGCTTCTTCCACCGCTATTATCTCCATTTTGGAGATGGGGAAACAGAGTCTTCGTTTAATACTTTATTGTTGATGTTGTTTTTATTTTATTTACTTATTTAAAATTTTTAATGGACACATAAGAAGTTGTACATATTAAAAGCATACTATGCAATGTTTTGGTAAATGGGAAAATATAAGTAAAAATCAGCATAAATATACTTGTCTCTTAAAACACTTTATGTTGAAAACATCCAAAATTGTATCTTCTATTTGTTTTTTTTTTGCAGAGAAATATACAGTATATTAATATATAATCTACAGTCACCACAGTGTGCAATAGTTGCCCATAATTTCATATTCTGATTTAGTTGTAACCTAGCCAGAGGTTTAAACACATTGAGTAATGAGCCCAGAATTACCTAGTGGCAGAGCTGGGATGCACACCCAGGCTTATCTGATGCCAGCGCTCATACACTCAGCTGCATTTGGTTTACAATCAAAGCAGAAGTTTCAATGAATCTTCTTTATCTGGCGTCCCTGTAACATTATCCTCATCATCTCCCTGGCTATATGCTCACACCTTACCACATGCGCATGTTCTCAGGACTTGTCACACAGATGCTCAATCATTATTTGTTGAATAGATAAGTTGAAGAAATGAGATCAAGAATTATATCCAATTCTCTCTTTTTTTATTTTTATTTTTTTTGAAAGGCAGAGTTATTGAAAGAGAGAGAGACAGAGAGAAAGGTCTTCCTTTTTACCATTGGTTCACCCTCCAATGGCCGCTGTGGCTGGCGCACCCCGCTGATCCAAAGCTGGGAGCCAGGCGCTTCTCCTGGTCTCCCATGGGGTGCAGGGCCCAAGCACCTGGGCCATCCTCCACTGCCTTCCCGGGCCACAGCAGAGAGCTGGACTGAAAGAGGAGCAACCGGGACAGAATCCGGCACCCCAACCGGGGCTAGAACCCAGGGTGCCAGGGCCGCAGGTGGAGGATTAGCCTAGTGAGCCACAGCACTGGCCTCCAATTTTCTTTTAATAGTTATCAGCATTTGGGGTGGGCTTTGGGGCACAATTGGTTAAGTCACCACTTGAGATGTCCACATCCATATCAGAGTGCAGTTTAAGTACGACTCCTCTGCTTCCAATCCAGTTTCCTGCTAATGAACCCAGGAAAGCAGCAACAGATTATGGCCCAAATCTTTGGGTCCCTGCCCCCAAGTAGGAGACTCAGATGGAGATCCAGGCTCCTTTCTTTGGTCTGGCCCAGCCCTGGCTGTTGCATTCATCTAGGATACAGCTGAAGCACTTTCTCTCTCTCTCTGTCACTGTCATTCAAATAAAAAAAAATAAAACCCACAAGTCTTTAAAAAGAGGTCATCAGTATCTATTAATAAGTGTTTATTTTTAATGACTATACATAAGGGTGTAAAGAAACACAGAGTGTACTAATGTTAGGACAATTCAGGGAGGTCTGAGCATGATGTGGGTAATCCCAAGGGCTAGCGGCAGTGAGGATGTTACCCCAGGCTTGAGGAATCTATGAAGGAAGCTCTTACTAGATCCCAGAAGCGTCAGGTGGAAAAGGATCCCTGGAGAGCAGCTGGTGTCCGTTGGTTGATGGAGGCAACTCGTCCGAGATGAACCCACAGGCAGGCAGCCTGGGAAACAAATACGCACACCTCACACTGCTCCCTCCTTTTGCCTTCCTGCCAAACTCAACAAGAAGGTTACAGCCTGTCTCTGTAGTTTTATGGAAACCTCCTGAGGTTCAAGAAGTACTATTGTTATTTTGATGATAATGTAGGCATTGCTTAATCTAAGTTAGAATGAATCCAGTCCGTGGAGACACTAGACATAATGACTCATAATTATCCACAGTATTAGGAACCTGAAATGGTTGGTCCTGTTTGTTCTTGCTTCCTGGGCTCAGAGATAGGTCTCTGGATCCAAAGACCTCTGAAAGCAAGCTCCTGGTGCTCCCAGGACTGTGTCACCTGCTTGGGGGTCTTTTTGAAGATTTCCACTATCATACTCTGGTAAAAATGAAACTAAATTTGAGGGTGATTTTCTCCTTTGTATTTAAAAAAATTTTTTAAAAAAGTTATTCCAAGAGGTGGGTGTGAGGGAGAGAACAATCCAACATGGGAAGCGAGATACACAGCAGACTCATAGAATGGCAGATGTCCTAAACAGCACTCTGGCCTCAGAATCAGCCCTTAAGGCATGCGAATCCAGCTGAAAAGCCCCTGAGAGTATTTCAGGCATGGAAAGCCAAGACACACTGGCAAAAAAACAAAAAACAAAAAACAAAAAAACAAAAAACACCTAAATGAAAGATCTCTGCGAGTGAGATCCCAGTGGAAAGAACAGGTCATAAGAGAAGGAGGTACCTTTCTCTGAAGGGAGGAGAGAACTTCCACTCTGACTACAACCTTGCCTAAATATGATCAGAGTCGGTGAACTCAAAAGGCTTCCATAGCCTTGGCAGCTCATGACAAGAGCCTAGGGTGATTACTGATGCCATAACAAGAGTGTCAATTTGTTAAGTCAACAACAGGAGTCACTGTGCACTTACTCCTCATGTAGGATCTCTGTCCTTAGTGTTCTGTACATTGTGATTTAATGCTATAACTAGTACTCAAACAGTATTTTTCACTTTGTGTTTCTATGTGGGTGCAAACTGTTGAAATCTTTACTTAATATATGCTAAACTGATCTTCTGTATATAGAGAATTGAAAATGAACCTTGATGTGAATGGAAGGGGAGAGGGAGCGGAAAGGGGAGGGTTGCGGGTGGGAGGGAAGTTATGGGGGGGCATTGTAATCCATAAGCTGTACTTTGGAAATTTATATTCATTAAATAAAAGTTAAAAAAAAAAGAGGTGGGTGTGGCAGTGCAGTGGTGAAGCCTCCACTTGCAATGCCAGCATCCATACAGGAGTGCCAGTTCAAGTCCTGGCTCCTCAGCTTCTTAACCAGCTCTGGCTAATGCTCCCGGGAAGGTAGCAGTTGAAGGCTTAAGTACATGGACCCCTGCTGCCACCAAAAGCTTAGTCCCTGTCCCCTGTGCTGAATCAAAATAACTAGGACGAAGTTCAGAGGTAAAAGAAAAGTTTAGTCTATCGACAGATAACGCGTCTTGAGAACTGCTGTCCTGCTGAGTGAGGGTGTTTGTAAGGAGGCTGCAAGGAAGGAGGATTCAGGAAGAAGGGGAACAAAGGACAAGGACAACTGCACATTGGCCTCTGGCCAGGTGATAAGCAGCCTGTTGCAGTCATAGTGGTTATTTGATCTGGTTACATGTTCAGTGCATGTCCGAATTCTTGGTTGGTCTGCAATGCCACACTCTTCAGGGAATTTTTACAATAGCCAAGTAGGCTTTAGCATTTTCTGCCTTTGGCCTAGAATTCCCCTGCTTGGACTTGGAAGTCCCCTAAACAAAACCCCTCGTGGCAATACCAGTCACCAACAAGTAATTAGCAAATGACCTCATGAATCTGACAGTCAGAACCTTCAGGGCCAGTTATACCACTTCCTCATTCAGTCTGTTAATTCTAGTGCTATCAAAATGCAGGACACGGGTACTTTAAGCTAAGGGGAGAGGGTCTCCTGACTGCACCTGGTGGTATTTACCATCTGCATTCAAGGCATTGTTTGGGGGCTCAGTTTTGCTGCCACCCATGTAGGACTCAGATGGAGTTCCTAGATCTCAGCTTCTGACTGGCCCAGCCTTGGCTGTTGGCAGGCATTTGAGGAGTGACCCAGGTGGAAGATCTCTTCGTCTCTCTATGTGTCCATCTTTCTGTGTCACTCTTGTTATCAAAAGCTTAGTCCCATTGCCAAACCAAAATGACTAGGACCAAGGTTTTGGAGTAAAGGAAAGAGAAAACTTAATCTGTTGATGGATGAGGGGGTAGCGGATATGAAAGTCTCAAGAACTACTTCTCTGTTGAATGAATGTGTTTGGGGTTTTCTAAGGAGGCTACAACGAAGGGGGGCCTGGTCTGGCAAAGTTGTGAAGGAGCCATGAGCCTCTGTGTAGGGCTAGCAGCTGGGGCTTATATGTTCTTTCTCTCTTTCATCACAGTGGCCCGTGAAGTCCGTAAGTGGTGAGATTAGACCTTGCCTGATCAAGTTGTCTTCCAAAGAAGGCAAGACATATAGCAAGACAATGTGCACCTATGACATGGGTGAATGGGAGGTGAGCAGTGGAGTCCCAAAGCTTCAAGATGCTGTCAGGAGCTTTCTACACAATGTCACTTGGTTGGCCTGGTGGCCAAGTTGGCTTCAGTCACCCAGGGGTACAAGCAGAAAGTGGATCCTTTCTGACACAGACCTGGAATTCCCCTAAATGGGACAACACCGGCCACCAAGGTGTTATCTACTAGAGAAGAAATGACCTCAGGAGTCCAGTGAATTCCACTCCCTCAGTTCAATGAATTAAGCTAAGAAGAAGGCAAGATATTGGGATCTGTTGGTTTCTAGCATCTGCATTCAAGGTACTATCTGGGCACATGGTTTCACTGACTTTAAAATAAATAAATACAGGCCAGTGCCCGCGGCTCACTTGGCTAATCCTCTGCCTGCAGTGCCAGCACCCCGGGTTCTAGTCTCAGTTGGGGTGCCGGATTCTGTCCTGGTTGCTCCTCTTCCAGTCCAGGTCTCTGCTGTGGTCCGGGAAGGCAGTGGAGGATGGCCCAAGTGCTTGGGCCCTGCACCCGCATGGGAGACCAGGAAGAAGCACCTGGCTCCTGGCTTCGGATCTGCGCAGCGTGCCAGCCGTAGCAGCCATTTGGGGGGCAAACCAATGGAAGGAAGACCTTTCTCTCTGTCTCTCTCTCTCACTGTCTTACTCTGCCTGTCAAAGAATAAATAAATAAATAAATAGATAAATAAGTAAATACAACTTAGAAAAGTAAACATGATAGCCCTAGTCTGCATGCAATTAAACAGATAATAACTTAGAACTACACTCTTTTTCACCTACTTCCCCTGTGCACTCATATCACACACACCCTACTTGACCTGCATCATGCACATGGAACCCCCCCCCCTTACCTTGCATAAGTACCTTGCATAAATTTTATACAGTATTTCCATCAGAAAATGACCAATTTCTTTAGTGCTGATATTTTGTCTGCTTAGTATTCCTGCCCTTCATCTGGGAGCAGCATCTATCTTTCTAGGAACTGGTCTTCTACTCTCAGCTCCCAGTTCTCTAGGACCTATCAGTAGGGTTGGCCAAACCAACTACGGTCCTTTCTTGGAATCCTTATTCTAAAACCGGAAGGAGGAAGAAAGAGTCTGCCTCCTTCTGGTAGCAGGAGTTACGACCTATGACCCTGAGAAACTGCTGGAGGCCACCTTTTTCTTGGTGGGAAGAAAGCCAGGCCACACTCAGATGAGTGCTGGAAAGAATCTTGGACGCACTTGAGTCACTGTTTCCAGTGGTTGCTCTGTCCAGCTGTATCAATGTCCTGTCCATACTTCTCTTATTTTTCTAAGAAAAATGTTATTAACCATTATATTCTGAAATACAGTGATGAAATTTTTTTGCATTTCTTCCTTGGTAGCCTTTCTTCTGTACCTCCAGAATCAACCGTGCCTTTCTCAGGTTTGCACACTGAGGTACAAAGAGAAAAGTCCATGTTGAGGTTTTTATTTTTAAAAGAAGCTCCTGAAGCTCCCAGGGCTGACTAATGTAAAAGGCACATTCCTTTATTTAGAAATGGAGAAAACCTTTACCTAAATTCTGCTTGCCAGACTGCAAAGTCTGAGAGTACCAGCTGCAATGAGGACCCTAATGATAACATCAGGAGTCAGTTGTTCTCTCAGTTTCTCGTGGGAGTGAGAAGGCAGATACTAGCCCTTCCCTTTGGTCGAATCTCAGGAGCTTGTCTTCTTTTCCAACAGGCCAAATAGCGTAACCTGCACTTCATCTCAGAGGAATCGGGATGACCAGGACTGCCATTGCCATCCCAGAACCAGTCACTGCTCCCTCCCTGTAGTCAGTGTCAGCGTCAGCAAAATGCTGTCAATCAAAGGTGGGATGATGTGGTGCGACTTCTCCAAGGGAATTGGATAAGATTACCAGGAAGAGTTTAAAAGTGTATGGGATGGCAGGACTGCCACCTGCCCGCCACAAGGGGCCCTGTGAAAATAACAGTAGAGTCACTAGTTATGGAGCCCTGTAATCCTTGCTGCATTGGGAATTACTGCAGAAAACTGGCTACAAGGTCCAATGGGATATGTTGCTGGTCTGTAACTTTCCTGGGGCTCGCTGGCCGCAGATAAAATCATCCTGGCCCAGGGAGTCTTCCTTTGCCCTGTGGCAAGTCTCCCTGGAATTTCTATAGAGCTGTAATTATATATGGATTCGGATAACGGTGGGCAGTTTCACACTTCGAGTAAACAAGAAGGTCCAAGGAGGAAACATGAATGTGTGAAGACATTCACCTGGGCTCCACTTGGGAGTACAGGGGCAGGTGCAAAGATCTTTGTTTTTGAAGGCATGGGACCTCAGTGGTAATAACAGTTAAAAATCTCTGTCAACAGGGGACCAGGGAGCATTCACCTCTGCCTTGAAGTTTTTTGCTCCAATTATCAACAGTCACAGTTGATTTTATTTTTCACTTAACTTACATAGGAGGGCACTTCAAAATGTCTGTGGAAAATGAATTGAAAGATAACTATAGTTTGGTGCAAAAATGTTTTTGAAATTTGAGTATATAAGGGGTTTCCAAAGAATTCATAGAAAACATGTATTATGAAAGAGCTATCCTGGATTTCAAATCCTTTTTACAGTAAATAACTTTCAATCCTATTTTTAGTGGACTTTCAGAAAACATTCTGATAATGTTTTGGATTTTTGACAATCCCTTTTGTAAAATTTATTTATTGTTTAATTGGAGGAAGAGAGCAAGAGAGAGAGAGAGAGAGAGACTGATCTTCCTTCTAGGAGTTTACTCCCCAGATGTCCATCACAGCCACCTCCGGGCCAGACCAAAGTGAGGCACTGGCAACTCCATCTGGTCTCCCACATGGGTGGCAAAGAACCAAGTACTTGAACCACCACCTGTTACCCCATTAGCAGGAATAGAAGATTGGAAAGGGAGGTGGACTTGAGCCCAGGTACTCCAATATGGGATATAGACAACTCAAGTGGTGACTTAATCTGCTGCACCACCTTGCCCACCCCTTTGTGAAGTTTTTCAAGTACCCTTTTATACATATCTACTCAGAAATAGCCAACGAACTGTTAAGTCCAGGAATAAACTGTGTGCATTTAGTGGCCCCCAGTGAATTACCTGGTGTTCCGGAAATGATGCTAAGGAAAAGTAGACAATGGGCATTGTGTCCATTTTACAGAGGAAGAAAGTAAAGTAGCACCAGCTTACTCCTTAAGTATGCTTCCTTACATTGTGCTAGGATTGAACTTAATATCACATCAGAAGACATTTTATGTACACATCATTCAGCAAATTAGAAGTCTAAAATAGGGGTAACAAAATCAAACACACCGAGCTGATAGGTGTTTTCCATCTGGACTGTAAGGCGGGAAACATCATCACGCTGGCTAGGTTCATCCATATAGGATACGGTACTCATAGAGCTGAAAACAACGGAGAAAACAAATTGTAATCGTTATTCTAACAGCAGCAAAACATAGCATTGTTTTCGGCTAAAATGCTACAAAGGTAAAGTTTTCGCTAAAAATTTCAAGTTACTCCTACATAAATCTCACTGACATATTTAAAGTTTAAAATACTAAAACATTATTTGGAGCACGTCTCAACTGGTAGTTGATGCATAGCACAATTACACGGTCCATCTGATTATCCAGATGGTGTTTCTGGGTTCATCTGTGCTACGAGGTGACTCAGTCCATGTTTCAAAACCATTGCTGCTGGTGTCTGCCACAGAGCAAACTCACCAAAGTACACAAAGCTCAACAAGGGGACTTGTGAGTATGTGAAGAAGTTAAACATGTTAACTCTGTTGGAGCCGGTGCCGTGGTGCAGTAGGTTAATCCTCTGCCTGAAGTGCCGGCATCCCATATGGGTGCCAGTTCTAGTCCTGGCTGCTCCTCTTCCAGTCCAGCTCTCTGCTATGGCCTGGGAGAGCAGTAGAAGATGGTCCAAGTGCTTGGGCCACTGAACCCATGTGGGAGACCTGGAAGAAGCTCCTGGCTTCAGATAGACACAGCTCCGGCCATTGCGGTCAACTGGGGAGTGAACCAGCAGATGAAGACCTTTCTCTCTGTCTCTACCTCTCACTGTCTGTGACTCTACCTCTCAAATAAATAAATAAAATCTTAAAAAAAGAAACAATTCTGTAACTACCTGGGGTATTAGATGCACCTCACAAAGCCCTTCCCCTGTGAAAAAGAAAAATGAGAAACTCTTCTACCTGATGAAAGAAACCACAATTCACTCAAACTTCATAAACCAATAAGCATCAATCACCCTTTTCAACAATAAGAAAGGATTTGGGCTGGTTACCAAGGCAATATGAACTTATCCAGGTGCTAACTAGGAGACCCCAGCAAAAAGAAGCCCCTAACGTCTCTCAAGCACCACTTAATTCAACTTGGTTCAGAGGAACTCCAATTGTCACTAATGGCAGTCTCAGAACACACTACCCTCAATTTTCTCCACCTGTGAAAATGGACGCTAAGACAGATGCCATTTCAAAGGAGAGGATATAATTATGTGTGTGTGTGTGTGTGTGTGTGTGTGTTCAGAGTGACCACTTTTCTAAGCAGGCTTTGTTTTGGCTTTAATTAAACAAGAAAGAGGCATTTGTTCTTAATCTTTTGGGATTTTTTTTTCTCTGCAAGGAATTTAAAATGCTTAGTCCTCAGCTCTTCAGGATGGTAAATTTCTTGCAAATTCTTATTTAAAGAAAATCATGGATAATCTATTTTGATTAGGCCTTTTTGCTTTACAACTTTAATATAATAGAAATAGCATGAGAAATTGAGGTTTACAGTGCATGAAAGTGATGTGAGAAATTGTGGCTGCTTTCTTTTTCATGGTGGATTTCTAGATTAATGATTTAGTCTTCATTCTTACAGCACCTGCTTTCCTGCTGCCCTTTGAAGTAGCAACCAATTCGTTTGGCCGCAATGGTTGCAGGTGTTGTGGGCAGCACCAAAGATGATAACCCCGGCTTAAACAACCCCATGTTGCACAAACTCCCTGATTTTAAGATAAGCTAGCCTGCTGCAGTATTATATATGCTGCTTTTAACTTTGCAAAACATTTCCCAGCGTTTGTCTCATTTTACCTTCACAACGGCCCTTAAGTAAGGAAAGGAGTCATTATTCTACTCATTTTAGAGAAAAGGGAACGAGGCAATGGCTCAATGTCAGACACATGGGAAGGCAGACACAGTTTCCAAAATCCCATATACCTCCTGGTGGCAGAGTCCTACATATTGTTATACTGACAGAATTATCAGAAACAATCATCTACCACAATTAAAACTTTCCTGTGCAAATATTAGAAGGTATTGACAAAAACCCTTTTTGTTTTCTGCTCAGTGTTATATTAAAATTAATGTAAAGAGAAAGAGTTGGTAAAACATCAAATTAGCTGTAGTTCAAATCTAAGACATAAAGGACTTTCAGAAATAGCCCTCACTATTACATTGTTCAGGGTTAGTGAAGATTAATAATCAATGCACTTTATGGTGTTGCGACCATGAAATTGGTAAGTATCATCAGGGTAGTTTGGCTGAAGATTGGCATGCAAATAGCAAGTTTTGTAGATTGATTTTGTTACTGAAGATGGCTTCATTCCATGCCTTTTTATTTTCACAGTAATCATAAGAAGTGTATGCGCATTACAGAAAACTCAAAACATAAAAAAAAATAAAACTACACAATAATTGTAACTCCAGTAGTTATCTAACTACTACTAAGAGTAAACAAAATCTTTTCAGATTTGTGGACATAGGATCATATTACAGATGGTCTTACTTCCACTCAAATGTATTGTGGATAACTTTCCATGTCAATAAATAATAATCTATGTTTTATTTTTTTTATTGACACACTTGTTTATGGCGTCAGTAATCTCCCTAGGCTCTTGTCATGAGCTGCCAAGGCTATGGAAGCCTTTTGAGTTCACCAACTTCAATCTTATTTAGACAAGGTCATAGTCAAAGTGGAAGTTCACTCCTCCCTTCATAGAAAGGTACCTCCTTCTTTGATGGCCCGTTCTTTCTACTGGGATCTCACTCACAGAGATTTTCATTTAGTGTTTTTTTTTTTTTTTCCTAGAGTGTCTTGGCTTTCCATGCCTAAAATACTCTCATGGGCTTTTCAGCCAGATCCGAATGCCTTAAGGGCTGATTCTGAGGCCAGAGTGCTGTTTAGGACATCTGCCATTTTATGAGTCTGCTGTGTATCCTGCTTCCCATGTTGGATCATTCTCTCCCTTTTTTATTCTACCAGTTAGTATTAGCAGACACTAGTCTTGTTTGTGTGATCCCTTTGACTCTTAGTCCTATCAGTATGATCAGTTGTGGACTGAAATTGATAACTTTGACTAGTGGTACATGCCACCTTGATGGGATTGAATTGGAATCCCCTGGCACATTTCTAACTCCACCATTTGGGGCAAGTCCGATTGAGCATGTTCCAAATTGTACATCTCCTCCCTCTCTGATTCCCACTCTTATATTTAACAGAGATGACTTTTCAGTTAAATTTATGTTTTATTTTAAATATTAAGATAGCACTTAATATATAGTCTGTATTTTATTTAATCATTTATTCTCCAGGCTATTTAGATTACTTCTAATATCCCACTATTATAGGGAAAATTGTGTTGAACATTGTGTAAGGACTGTCATTTGCTTTTTAATGTTGCCCTCTCCTTTTCCCTGGGTAACAACAGAACCCTACACCTGTAAGATTATGTGGTCTACACCGAATATACCTTCTCAGATTCTTTAAAGGCCTTTGTGACCATGTGGCACATGCGAGGGATTGGAAAAGGGGAGACAGAGAAAAGAGAAAAATAAGCTGAACAAAAAAAATAAAAGCTTTTTTATTTCTTGAGAAAATGCAAAATGAACAGAAAAAATACTGAAACTCTTGAAATATGAGCAAGTAGCATTAAACCAGAATATAAGTTTGGTAAAGTTGTAGAAATGAAAGAGAACCTATAATTCAAAATTGGGAATTATCAGTATCAGTTCAGAAAATGAGGGTACTTCAAAAAGTCCACGCACAATGGAATTAAAGGAAAACTTCAAGGGCGGGTGTTAGTGCAGTGCTGAAGATGCCACTTGTGTCGCCCATATTGGAGCCCCCGGTTTTGAGTCCTGGCTCCATTTGTGCTCCAACTTCCTGCTAATGTGCACCCTAGGGGACTGGAGGCAAGGGCTCAAATACTGCCACCCACATGGGAGATCTGGAGTCAGTTCTAGGCTCCTGGCTGCAGGCTTCCAGGGAGCGGATCAGAGTATAGAAGCTGTCTCTCTGCATCCCCCCATAAATAAATACAAGATAAATTCATTTTGATGCAAACAATAAAATCCATGCATAGATGTTTCATAACATGTATTTCCATGGACTTTTTGAAGACCCCCCTCTTAATAGCTTAGAAGAACTTGGACATTTTAACTATTGATAAACAGCTTCACTCAAGCTCTTGGAATCATTAAAGATAAACATATGAGATGCTCAAAAAGTAACGTTATCATTTTAATTACCAGTGCTATATAGACACAGCCAATACGTTTATTGGGTATGTCACATTACAAGTGGAGGAATTTCATTGTCTAAGACCATGCTTTCCACAGTTTACAATGACAATATCTCTAGATACATGAGCTCATTGCAAAGGGAATGCTACAGTTACCTTTATTTTTCAAATATGAAAACTGTTCTTGCTGTCTAGGGGTTTTATTAGCATGTGTTGGCATTGATAGAAGAAAAAAATTTCAATTAAAAAATGTATCCAAGACAGTTATAAAATTTTAGAAAGGAAGACAGGGTAAAAGGAATGGAGTAGAGAAGCTGGTGCTGTCAGGCAGTGGGTTACGCTGGGCTTGGCATGCTGGCATCCTACCTCAGAGTCCTGGCTGCTCGGCTTCTGTTCCAACATTCCTGCTAACGTGCTTGCGAAAGCACAGGATTCTGGCTCAATTGCTTGGGCCCTTGCTACCCCTGTGAGAGGCTCAGAGAGTCTGGCTCCTGGTGTCAGCCCGGCTATCATAGTCATTTGGGCAGTGAAGCAGAAGATAGAAGATTCTCTCTCCCTCCCTCTCTCTCTCTCTGTCCTTTCGTCTCTCTCATTTTCTCTGACATGCTAACTTTTAAATCAATCAATCTTTTTTTTTAATGGTAATGCAGTGCACCTGAAAGTCTGGCATAAACTACTGGTGAAAACACAAGAAAACCAGAAAAATCCATTAATATTATTCCATGAAAAGGTGTAACAATTTGTAAGCAGACGCGAAAGTGAGTTAATCCTTGGAACTGTACGTGCTATTGCAGAGGACAGAGTTAGAATTAGCCTGCATGCAGAAATAGCTGCAGGGAACCGACAGAAAATAATCAAAGTAACTCTCCTGTAATGTAACCTGTCTGGCACAGGAAGTGTCTCCTGTAAACACAGGAGCCTGTGTTCTGATTATCTGCACAGAAAGCACACACACACACAAATGAGCTAAGAAGTTGGAACACGTTCATTCTTACATGAGATTCAATTTTCTTAACAATATCTTGTATTTTTGTTTGCCAACCAATTCTTGAATTACATAGAGTAAATATGAGGCAAGTCTTATTGTTATGCCTGTTAGAGAGAGTAACAATAATTTCAATTAAGCTTCCCCAGTCACAGCAACATTTATTTATTACTGAGAACTCATTTCCAGAAAATTTCACCATTATTACCCTGATGTTTTGAAGCCACAGTATGAGATAGTCCTTGAATGCATGGCTAACTTTAGGGCCATTAATGCAGTCGATTAAAAAGCCCAGATATATCATATCCTCCTTCTATTTGTAACAACAAAGTGCCCGGAACCACCATATTTCTAATGGCATCATTTAAGTGTACCTTGTGTTTTTTTTTTTTGAAAACTGTTACTAAAGTCCCATGCTGCCTCCCAGTGGAGATATTTCACAGTGCACATAGAAAATTGCTTCAAGGTATAAATCTGTAGAATCATCTTTTTTCTTCATTCTTTCAGCAACTATTTATTGCCCATGGTATGTCAGGAAAAGTAGAAAGTATTGGTAATTTAAATAAAAATTAGAGCCCTGTGATGGAGAACCATAATGCAGAATACAAGGTAGGCTGTTTGGCCTAGTGGTTGGCTCCTGTGTACCACCAGAGAGTACCAGGACTGGAGCGCTGCCTCTGGCTCCTGACTCCCGTTTTCCTGCTCCTGTGGACTCAAGAAAGTAGCAGCAACAGCTCAGGTTATTGGGTGGCTGCCACCCACATGGCACACCTGACTGAGTTCCCAGTTCTCGCTCCCAGCTCTTGTCCCAGCCCATCACTAGCATCTCCAGAGTGAAGCAGGAGATGGAATCCCTCACTCTGTCAAATACATCTAAAAAGGGGAAGCACAGAAACTCCTTTTGTTGGGAACTTTCCACCTAAGAACTTCTATGGAGATTTTTATGACTATTGCACCAAAGCACAAAGGCACAAAAGCATGCTACCATTTCCTCCATCAGCACATGGTGTCACTTGTCTGGTAAAGTAGCCTGATTTTGATAGCACATTTTCTGGATTTTTATGTTGGTGCTGATATTTTATCCACTAGTATCTAACTAGTGATAGGAAAGCTGTAATGGAATCAAGATCAAGATCATTTTCCAAAATGAAAGAGGCAAGGAAGTCATAAGCGATATGTTCTTAAGGTATGTAATTTCCATGAGTAAGAGTTGTTCTTAGAAATAAAGAATGAAAGACACATCTGTGAAAAGTGCAACTTGGTTGTGGTTGAAAATAACACAGGAATGGTGGTGGACAAAATAGAACAGTTCTGAGTGTGTAGGTAGACGATCAGAGCTAACGTCAAAAGCCCATTAAGCAAATGCTCATTCTAAAGAACATGAGGTGATTGTCAAGGACAACTGACGAAACGTGTTTTGTATCAATGCTTAGGTTCAGAGCTGCATTGCTCTTGGCAACCACAAGAGAGGTGGTGCTGGGAGGGTGGACATGTGGTTATCTCCACAGTGCCTAGAGGGTTGTGGCCGATCACAGATTTTCAACATGAATGAAACTATTCCTTCATGTTGTTCTTTAAAACAGATGAGAGTTTCGGCAAGGAGGCAACAGTGGACCTGGTTTCAAGAATTTGAACAGTGTTTATCTTTTTGCTATAAATCCATTTTGTGTGTGTACAAAAAAGCACCAACTCATCCTGGACTTGATACCTACACAGATCTGTGAATCCAATATTCAACTTCTTTGGTGAATAAAGGAACTTACTTGTTCAGAAGTGAATGCGTGGTAATTATTACTAATCTAATAATCTAAGGATATTTACTGAATGGCTATTATGTGCCAGACATTTCTAGGTCTTTGATCACAATACTGAAAAATAAGTAAATAAGCTTTTTACCCTCAAGGAACTTATGTTTTAATGAGGAAAGACAAATGGTAAACAGTAAAATTCCAAATAAGCATATTATATATTATGTGAGAGATGACAAACGCTATGGGACTATGCAAAGTAGAGCAGGTTAAGAGAGTTTGGAAGTGGGTGAGGGGGAGTGTGCCACGTGCGATTTTTTTTTTTTTTTTAGTGGGAGGTAAAATAGCAAGGTTTATTAGGGAAGGGACATCCATAAGGATGGATGGGCACCTCTCCAGACAGAGCCTGAGAGAGTGCCCAGTCACTCGGACTGGGGGGGGGGGGGGTGTTGGTGGAGGAAGGAGCGAGGTTACATGTTTGGGTGGAGAGGTTACACCTGGCCAGACCAGGCGGGCGACTCAGCATAGAGGCAGAGAGCTGAGCGCCGCCACGTGCGATTTTAAACAGTGTGGTCAGGAGAGGCCTCCTTGAGCAAATACTTGAAACAGGTGAGGAAATGAGCCATGTGGGTGGCTGAGGGAAGAACACAGGAGGGACAAAGAGCAGATTGGCAACGGCTTTGAGACAGGGTGCTGTTTGCTGTGTTTGAGATAGGGCATAGGAGCCCGAGTAGCTGGAGCTGAGAAAGGAGGGGGCTGGAGGGTGAAAACCAGACATTGCAGAGGTGTCCAGACCATGGAGCGCTTTGTGGGCTCCTGGAGAAACTCCGTGTTTACCTTCATAAAGCGGAGCCTAAGAAGCACCCCCAAAGCTGTGCTTAGTACTGTTGCATTTCTTTGCTGAATGGCTCTATCAGTTTTTATTCTTCCTCGCCTTGCCAACAATTGATATCATCCTCTCCTGTTTGTTATGATATCCTGATGGCTACAAAACAGTATCTTATTGTTTTAATTTACATTGTGCTGGTTTCAGTGAGTTTGAGCATCTCTTTATCTTCTCCTGGCTTTCTTCTGTTAGCTTTATAGCTTTCCACATTTTGGTCTTCGATTTGGAGTCTTCCTATGCAAATAGTGTAAGGTAAGAGACTAGCTTCATTTTCCTCCCTAGAGGGAGCCAACTTTCTCCCAATGCAATACGTCAAAAAGTCGACAATTTCTGGGGGTAATAAAAATATCTTCTGGGGGTGGCGCTATGGAGTAGGGGACTAAGCCTCCACCTGCAATGCCAGCACCCCATAAGGGCACCAGTTCTGGTCCCAGCTGCTCCTTTTTCAATCCAGCTCTCTGCTACGGCCTGGGAAAGCAACTGAAGATGGCTCAAGTGCTTGGATCCCTCCCTGCACCTGCATGGGAGACCAGAAAGAAGCTCCTGGCAACGTGCTTCGGATTGGCCCAGCTCCAACAGTTGCTGCCATTTGGGGAGTGAACCAGCAGATGGAAGACCTTTCTCTTGGTCTCTCCCTCTCCCTGTAACTCTAGCTCTCAAATAAATAAATAAAATCTTTTAAAAATATCTTCTTTATTTAACCCACAGGGTTCTTATGAGAGATACATGAATATTGCATCTGAAAAGCCTTAAAATCTATCAAGTACAATACAAAATTAATTATTACTGTGGTTTCATTTGGCAACAAGGCCATTTGAGTTTTCCTAAATTTCTCCCTCTCTGTGGGACAGCTGAACCTCTGTCAGATCTTGTTGGGGCATTTGGTTTGATGGCAACATAATGTACCCCCTGGCTCTCATCTCCCAGTCTCTGGTGTTTTCCTTCAGGCATCCACATGAAGAATCAGGCCTGGGAATTCCCCTGTCACCTGCCCATAAGTAGCTCACTGCATTATAGGTTTGAACTCCGAATCATCACATTTAAAATTACGTGTTGTGGGGCTGGCGCTGTGGTGCAGTGGGTTAATACCCTGGCCTGAAGCACGGCATCCCATATGGGCACTGGTTCTAGTCCCTGCAGCTCCACTTCCGATCCTGCTTTCTGCTATATCCTGGGAAAGCAGTAGAAGATGGCTCAAGTCCTTGGGCCCCTGCATCCTCATGGGAGACCCAGAAGAAACTCCTGGCTCCTGGCTTCGGATTGGCACAGCTCTGGCTGTTGCGGCCAATTAATTAGAGAGTGAACCATTGGATGGAAGACCTCTCTCTCTCTCTGCCTCTTCTCTCTCTGTGTAACTCTGACTTTTTTTTTTTTTTTGACAGGCAGAGTGGACAGTGAGAGAGAGAGAGACAGAGAGAAAGGTCTTCCTTTTTTGCCGTTGGTTCACCCTCCAATTGCCGCCGCAACTGGTGCGCTGCGGCCGGCGCATTGCGCTGATCCGAAGCCAGGAGCCAGGTGCTTATCCTGGTCTCCCGTGAGGGTGCAGGGCCCAAGGACTTGGGCCATCCTCCACTGCACTCCCGGGCCACAGCAGAGAGCTGGCCTGGAAGAGGGACAACTGGGACAGAACCTGGTGCCCCAACCGGGACTAGAACCTGGTGTGCTGGCGCCGCAGGTGGAGGATTAGCCTAGTGAGCCGCAGCGCCGGCCCTGACTTTCAAATAAATAAATAAACCTTTTAAAAAAAATTACTTGACTATCTTGCGCTCTAGATTCTAAACTCCACAAGATCAGAGATTGTTTCTGTGTAACTCACCACCAAGCACACTACTTGGATGTATTCTGCCCAACAAATACACCAGAGGAGACAATGAAGGCAATCCTTTCCATTTTGGTCATTTTTACTGGAAAAGCCTAATCCACTGAATAAAAGGTTATCCGGTGGCTGTTTACTTCAAACCCAGACTTCTTTAGGTTAGAATTCTAGTTATTCACCTTCATGTGCCATGATATTAACATAGAGTCGAAGTTCATTCACTTCTGAATAAATTCACAAGTGAAGGAGTACATGTAGTGTGGCCTAGGTGGACAGCTGTGGGATCCATACAGACAGTTCTGGTAGCATAATGTCACTGCAATTTTGGTTTTAGGCAAAAAGACTCTTCAGTCTGCAACCTTAGCCTTGATGTACTGGAGACAGTCCTGGCCTCAGAGGTAGTAAGCCTGGAAATCATGTCACATTATCCTGAAAAAGTAACCTGAGCTCATGGCTTCTGTCTGCATTTTAAGGACAGGAGAAAAGCCCGTCTGCTCAAACACTGCCCCACGTCTGCCACAGGCTGAGCTTCTCTGTGGAACCTGCTATTGTGAACACCTGCTCTTATACAGCACAGGGAAACAGAGGGGTCCAGTGAATTAAAGAAGAGCTCCATTAATGCAAATTCAACATGGGCTGTCAAGTCTTAGGGAATGAAAATACTTGAAAGATAAACAAAAGCCCCTCTTGCTATTTGCTAATTCTTTAACTATGG